>NC_140773.1:195111794-195346794 GCF_044657685.1 Stegodyphus dumicola
GCAGTAATATTTAGTGGCAACATTTTGAAAAATGAATCGACGCAAAATGCCATTTTGAAATTAATAGCCCTTCTGGGATAACGCCCTTTGTGCTAATAATGTCATGGCAAGGTGAAGATGCATCTATCTAATCAACTGCACGTTCGAACTTATCCTGTCTTAAAAGACCTGAGCAGAATCATTGAATGTATATCTTCATTTTTTACCAATAAAAAGCTGGGCATTCCATTTAGTTTACTGAATAGAAATATGTTGTGTACAGGTATTTAGTTTTAACATACGAGCTGAATACGAACTGTGCCTGAAAAGGATATGAAGAATTAAATGAAGAATCAGCATCTTCGTTTGAGAATGAGCATCTTCAAAACATCTTCGCATATTCCGGGAAACAGCGACGTAAGCAAGGCATTCTCAGGGTGTTCTCAGGATATCTGATAATCAATATACTCAGTATTCCTAAATACGTTCCTTGATCCTGAGGATATTCTGTGCTGTAGGATACCGATGATATTCTGTGCTATTCTTTGTCAGCATTCTTGCCCTGTATATTGCACATATTGTATCGTACTATTACACCCAAAAAGATCAGAATTAAAAGTTCGAAACGTGGTTGCTATTCGATGTATATTGCTCTTTCCTCTTCGTAAAATTATTTAAGTTGAACCATGGTTAAATTTAGAATTACCTGTACAGTTTTAAAGGACAGCCATACTTTACCGCTCAGACCTATTCTTTGGACATATCTTCAACAACTAAAACCTTGTAGACTCATTAGGTGGTTTTTTTTTTTTTTTTTTTAAAAAGTGGGGGAAGTGAAAAATGTGCAATGGCCTTGCTGAGTCTCGAACCTGGACCTCTCGAATACGCGCCAAGTGGGCTATTGTTACTCCACGACAGGCTGGAAGGAGTGAGAAAATATACTCTCCATTTTAAAGGGCGATTGGGGATCAGGGGACCAAATCGCCAAATCCTGGTGGTGACCAATTATTGCCCACCACCTTTTAGTTCGAGCGCCACTTGTGGAATCATTAGGTTGTTTTTGAAGCGGGAAACATAAAGCATGCGAAATGCCTTGGCCGGAACTCGAACTTCACCTCTCAAATACACGCTCAGTGGACTACCGTTACACCACGAAGGCATGCTGGAAACAGCGAGAAAATATTTTACAAGCTAAAGAGTTGGAAGCTAACTTCCTTTCGTCATTCGTCAGTGAAAAGATTTTAAATGAAATTTAGCCCAACACAAATGTTAAATTTCTAGGTCTTTTTCGAAACTTTTAGCGGAAGCTACATTTCTAAGTGATATTAAACAACATACGCAATGGCCGGCGAAAGGAAGAAGTCGATCAGTAAAATTTCTGTGAAGTCAACTAGTCATTTAACGGCTTGGCGTGAACTGTAGCTTAATGGTTTTTCTCCTGTAGGCTTTTATTAGTATCTAATTTTCTGGATTTCGCGTATTCTAAACAGAAATTAAAGTATACGAAATAGAAGTGCTGACAGGAAAGAGGACTCGGAAAGGTTCGTAATGATAGTTGTGTAAACAGGGTTTCCATTAGCAACTGAAAATATCTAGATTACAGGTATATCGACCATTACCTTCAACATCTGCCGAAGAACCAGAAAATATGTTTGCAAAGAAGTCATTTGTGCCGATGTTAAAGTTACTGAAGTATGTGCCACTTTCTCGAGATCAACATTTATGGGGGGGGGAACCATCGCCGCCCTGCCATACCTAATTATTAGCAATAAATGACTCTACTCATTATCGAAATAAGAAAAAAACTGTGTTTTATCATTAGAAGAAATCGAAGTGTAAGTTTTCTAATATTCGAAAATTATCAAATTAAGAAAACATTTACTGGGTTTATACAAAAGCAAAAGCATCATGTATTGTTTTTACTGCAAGTTACTTAATTTTTTTTTAGGTGGTCACTGTGTTCAGTGGCGGCAGGTAGCGCAACTGACTCCTTACAGTGATTGGTATATTTGTGAGGTTGGGTAATAGTTACTGCATTATTGAACTCAAAATATATTTATTACAATTACCAGAAGCTCTTTACAAATATATATAATTCATGGATAGCATAGAACAGTTATGAAAGTGAGTTATAGTCCTCGTGACTTGAGGAGCCGGCCAGGTATCTCTAGCCGACAGTTCAAGAGCATTCCGGGGTCTTTTTCTAATGGAAAAAAGTCTTCAAACTGATTTAGCCACACCTCCTTAATTTTTCAGAAGTATTTTACATCCCCTGATTCTTTACATCTGAAACGATATCAGTGGAAAAACAAGATCATTGTTTCATCAGCCCTCCTGAAATCGAGAGGCTTTGAAGGCAGACAAGGTGCAGAAAGCTAAATCTCTTGACACTAACCGTGAAGTTATGTTCACGTGGTGTTTACCCTGCAACTTTAAGGAAATAAATTTTCTAACCATGATTAATTAATTGTACTGTACCCGAATTGTGTTTCTGAAGAATAAGGATATTATTATCTCTTCAAATTCACCTTTTTGAACTTCTACAGTCTTATTTTATGTTTTATTCAGCAATTTTAGGAAAATTAGGACTTATTTTGCACCTACCATTCCCATAGTTCCTCGACCCATGTGTCCTAGCACTTATCTCCTCACTCACTGATGCCTCTCTCTCATCTCGACTGCTGCTGCCATGAATGATACTTGCCTCTTGACTGCTACTGACATGCCATTTAATTGCATTAAAAATTACTGCTTACTGAGTTTATCTCATGATATCGATCTCGCCTAATGGTCTTTGGTAAAATGTTTAACTACTGGTTAGAACTCTTAGAAGTTGATGCCAGAAGAAATGATACAATCCTAGATCCTAGTGAAGTTATGTCTCTTGCACTGTCAACTGGAACTGCGCCGGCGATGTCAGACTGTGTCGTCTGGAACGTCATAAAAGGTTGAAAATATTAACTTGCGGAGACCGCAAACTCGATTTTCTCATCTCTGTGTGTTTCGCCGCAGCTTCAAACACGTCAGTTGTTACTAACTTACGTGGTGAAAATAATTCACTTTTCGTAATGATAGAAATGCTTTTGCATGAGATCGTAATATGTCTTATATGGTTCATAATAGTCTTATATATGTTGTATACATATTAGTTCTTTCTTGGCTGACTTTTTGCTTTATTTAAATCTCTAAAATCTTATCATATTCCTGTTTTCATTAGTTTTAACAAGTGACCAATGAATTTACACATTTAGTTGACTCTGTTTCTTGTTCATACTGATAGTTTGATTTTCTACTTTATGACTTTTGCACCGATTGGCAAAATTATTTGCTCTTTTACATTTAATGACAAACTTTTCCACATACCGAACACTTCCAATATCCATAAAATGTTCCAAATTTAGAACAAACAGTTCTCCTTTCGTTATCAGTATTTAGAAATTAAATATATAGAGTCATTAGGTATTTTTTGAAAGCAGGAGAGATGAAAAATGAGCAAAGCCCTCTCCGGGACTCGAACCATGGACCTCTCAAATGCTCGCCGAGTGTGCTGATCACTACACTACGAAGGCTAGCTAAGAAGGCGGGAGAAATACCTTATAAATGTAATAAGGATAAATAATTCGGAAGAACAAGCAGATGAGATAAAGTTAAATTTAGAATAAGAGTAATTCTTTAAAAAGGGAAAAAATATTGCAAATAGGAAAAATCTAGATTTCTTTTATAAACCAGAAAACTCAGAAAAATGCCGAATGGACCTAAGAGACATAAATCTAGATGAGAAAACACAGAAGTGGCCAACCAGGTGATGGCTTCGAAGAAATGTAGATTTTCTATTCCGAAAAGACACGTGAAATTCAGCGCCCTGCATGAAAGAAGAGCGTTGAGAAAGCAATTTCGATTCATGAATCTAAAAAATGCGAGATGGCGAAGGGGAAGTTGGAACCGTGGAAAGAGATTAGAAAAGAGACTATAAGCCCTCTCCTGGAATTTGAGGCAAGAACTACTGCAAAACCTTTCCCTCTCCCGCTCACAGGTGAAGTTTTTCACGATCCCCTACCAAAAGAAAAGAAAGAATTTGCCGCAATTGCTTCGATGCATTCGTTTGGAAAAGTGGTGAGTTCAATCTAGGTGCCTGACGAAAAGCAAGGAAGGGGAGCATGGAAAATCTTTCCAAGTCCACGCGCATTAGTAGGATATAAAAACATTAGTAGGAATTTTATTTTACATTTAATGCATTTCTTATCAACTGTAAATTTGCTTTATTAATGGCAGTAAGTTATTTCTACTCCGAAAAAAAAAAATAGCTTTAGAATATAATCTAATGAATAAAGAGTTCTAATAATCAATATATAAAAATTATTAAAAAATCACACAAAATCCGCAAAATCATTACCGACCTTTATTCTCGCAACCACTGAATGTAAACATATACTTCCAGTTACAAAAATATCTTAAATGATGCATTTTATTATTTAAAAATGTTAATTTTTTAAAATTATTAAATCTAACTTTTTATACGTTATTTCGATTCCTAAACTTATATTTAGGAAAATTTCGTATTTGTTTTAATAAATAAAATACGAAAAGGTTGACTCACATACAAAAATATTTGACGGAGACAACAATTTTAAAATTTGTATTTTCAGTTTGCTTTAAGGGGTTGTTTAATAAATAAATTAATAAAATTCGAAGTTGATTTTTTTTTCACGTTAAATGCTTCTCAGTGATACTGATAGCCCAGCTCAGAAGGGGCTTTTAATTTCGTTTTGGCATTTTACGTTGGTTCACTATAAAGTTAACTCACTTTTCAAATTGTTGCCACCAAATATTAGAACCGTGCATTATATTTAAAGAAATTAAATAATGAAGAATTTGCATAAATGTATGCATGCTTCTCGCACTGTGATAAAACAACGGTACCTACAGACATCAAATGTTGAATAACGTAGTCCTCCACTCGAATATGGGCATCAGGAAGAAAAATATTGGAATTTGTTTTATTATATATTTCAAGTCTCGTAAAACTTTAAAGAATTTTTTATCAGTAAACTCAACGATTTCAAAGCTGCCAATGACAAAACTGTAGGGGGGGGACATTTTCATTTCCAACGCGCTAGGCTGTGTATCGGAAATTTTAAAGATATGCTCTTGTCAAATAATTTTTTTTATATTACTGTTGAACTTAATTTTGTGGTTTAAGTGCGAAGAACATAAAATTTAATAAAGAAAGAAAACACGCAAAAAACCTTAAAAACATGTTTAAAAAACAAACAAGTTAAATTGCTCCTTTGGCATATTTTTTTTTTATTGTTATTATTATTTACTAAAGACTTCCTTTTAAATTTTGTTACATTTAGCACACCGAAAGAATTTTTACAAAACTAATTTATAAGTTTTCAAAGTTTAAAAATGCGTTATTAATATTCCCATGAAGTTTTATTATTTTAAAATAATCCTGCAGTGTTACAAATATTTCCCTAAAGTTCATTTTTAATTATTGCAAATAATATTACGAGTTGGGTACGTGTTAATACTGAAGCCGCTTTTCTAGAACATGGATTCTATAAAATTCTATGCATAAGATTTCCATCTTAAAAAAATTACATTCATCAATACTTTTCACAGTCATCTGCATATAAATCCTCGGCATTGAATCTCATAGGAGCAGAAATTTTTTTTCTAAACTGATATTTTATTTTTAATTAAATACAAATGAAAAAAAATAAATAAATAAAAATTCCTACGACTTGTTAAGTAGAGTTTGAGAATACGTGCTGCAGAGATTAACGTAAAGAATCGCAGTGAAAGTAAAACGTTGGGCGTTATAAGAGATGCGTATATGACAGTCCGAGTTTACCGCCGGATGAACTCATGCTTTGTATAAGAAAAGATTCTAACGTATCATAAGCTTTGCAACCGCACCCATCTGCAGTGAATTTTTTATTCCTTATCTTAACAGGGGTCAAGATTGTGATGCCGATTTGAATGGCTAGAAGGCGTGGATGAGAACAGCATGAAATGTTTTCCCAGAAACTGCACATAAAGTATGAAAACATTTTCATTCTTCCCCCCTCCCTTTTTTTGTCAGGGAACTACTTTCAGTGGAAGCGTATATACTCTGAAACATGAAAACTAAATAGGTCGTTTCTGTGTTTATTTTGAATTTTTTCACCCCCACTTAAAAAAATATTAAAACATTTCTTTTATACTCTATACCAGGGCTGGTGGCCCGCGGGCCGCATAAAGCCCTCCTAATTATTTTTACGGCCCGCGAGTACATTTTACTATGAATAAATTTAAAATTACAGTAAGAACATAACACAGTGGATAAACTACTGGTAACATCCACAATATTACTTCTTTAAAAGAAACTCCAATCCAATAAGAATACATAATAATGTTGTGGTTGTTGCTAAAGCTCACTTTAGCAACAAGTGTTATAGTGACCTATAGTTAGCGGAAGCCTATGAAATTCCTCGTGGCAAAGAACACACGTTTTACGTCTGACGTTGGCAACAGCCTTGAGCACCTTATAGGTGACAGTGCGATTTAGCTCAGTTCCCCCCTTAATTTTGATGGAAAGCACCTCGGGAAGATGGGTCCGAGGGTCTCCCAACCCCTCTTTCCCTACCACCAACCTCTCGACAGAACTTTCGGCTCGCATCATATTTAGAGTGCCCCCAAGCCGCGCGGACACTATAAATTTACAATCATCCATACCTTCACCGGGATTCGAACCCGGGTCCTTCGGCATGGCAGTCAGCGACACTAACCACTATACCGGGGAGGCGGCATAACAGTATCAACATTACAATATCTGACGGTAACTGAGCCCAACTCAGAAACTTAGGATCGGAGGAATAAAGAAAAAGCAGAACGAACGAAAGAGCCTGAATTCGAAAGATTGAACATATCAGCAGTAGATAAGGGTATAGGGATCAGTAACGTAAATAACAGAAGTAAGGTGAAATCACATGTTTGCAAAGTTTCTTAAGTGTAAGAACACCCGCCACGTTCATGTAGCTTAATGAGGAATCTGCACAAAACACATTTCAAATAATACTAATACAAAACTGCAAACGCAAATCGAATACATTGAATAAAAATAAAATAATCAAGGAAATTCAATTTACCAATACAGTTTTCTGACAGGGAAAACTATGCTCAATAGAAGAAAGGGAAAATTATGCGAATATTTTTTAAATTTTCAGAACCTAACGCTAGAAAGCTAGGTTATACGGTACTAAATATGTCGGTACTATATACATTACTTAGCAAAATGGTACTAAAATGTCATATTTCTACTGGAAACAGCAACTCAAATATTAACTCGTGTCCCTCAGAAAGTCGTCTACGAAGACTGCCTCTCGCTTAGGTAGGTAATCTATCCAGTTAATCATCACTACAAACGATAATAATCAGAACACACTGCGTTGATGATATACTTGAAAGCTTATCAAATGGCATTACGAATGTATCTAATTGTAATTTACATTGGAAGAAACAAAAGTTATCTGACGATACAATTCACATTTAGTGAATTAATCGAATGATTTAGGATTAGCTTTCCTTCCCGTTCGTTATTATGAAGAAACTAAAATCTTTTTTTATTTTTTTATTTTAAAACACCTATCGAGTTGCCAGCTTATTTCAAATAATATGTTGTATTTCGAAATACAGCTTCCTCGTACATACCTCTGCCTTGTTTCATTTGGTTTAGAGCAAATAAAGTTTGTTTGTTATTCCGATCATTGAGATATTCTTCACTCGAAAGGAAAACATTTTACGTTACTGTAAAAAACCGCAATATCTACATTCTTTTTCAATTTTACTCCTATTAAAAATCAATCGAAAATTACAGACAGAACCTTTTCCTTCTTAAAAATACCTGATGTTGACACCGCATGACTTCCTTATACGGCCTATTAAATTATACGCATTTCTTGCTGCACTTCATTCAAACTTACTTCCTTGAATTTCATTAGAAATATACTTCTCATTCAATCAAATATCATCTCACTCAATCTCATTCAATCAGTTTGGAACAAGGTAAAAATACAAAAAATCTCAAAATATCTTCATCGACAACTGAAAGATATAGAAAAACATAAAATACGAAATACAGTAAAAACAATTAAAAAAATTTCTTTTACAATTAAAATTTTTCTACGCAAAAACAAACAATTCGGCCAGCAGGCAAGGAGGCAGTTTTTCGGTACACAAAACTAGAAGTTTCCTTTTGGTCCGACTCGACAAAAAGACACTGAAGATGCACAAAGACTTAATGCACAATTTTGCTAAGTTTCAAATGTAAACAAATACAATTGCTATGGGAAAAAAAAAAAAAAAAAAAAAAAAAAAAAAAAGCGTAGCTGCACTTCAACAACTTTTAAATTGTTGGTAATTCTACAACTATTGAATTCGCATTAACTAAAGACATAAAAACCTTAACCGGAAGATAATAACAACGTAATGCAATCATCTTCTTTAAAGCAAAAAATATACAGTTTACAAACATATAAGAATAAAGAAACTGAGCTCACTGAGTCGAGTAACAGGGTGGATATATACATACATATTCTTATGTACCTTTCGTCCCGCCGATTGCAACCAAAATGGGAGGTGCACATCTGCATGTTATAGAAGTTCTATATACAAAAATGCAACGTTTTCAGGCTACTCGTTTTTCAGTTATCCGAGATACATAAATACGTACGTACGTACGTACAGACGTCACGAAAAAAAATCTCTTCTGAATCCATTTTAAATCAGTTTTATAATTCGTTTGGTGAAAAAGAGTCCTTTATTCTGCACGATTCTTTCCTTACGTACGATGTCACGCAAAAACATCGTTAAATTTCATCCGATAGCGGTCAGAATGGATATTTTCGTTGAAATATGATACCCGGAATTTTTCGTAATTACAATACTTCCTTTACTTCGTACAAGGAAGTAAAAAGCGAAAGCAATAATTATCTCTTTCTATTTTGTTACTGCTATGAAATTATCCAGCAAATTTATATCTTCCAATAAAATTCTTAAATTTAATCCTTCATCTGTCAAATGCATTCTTGAAAGCAGAAGGGATAAAAATGCGCATTCGAAAAGAGAGAGAGAGAGAGAGAGAGAGAGAAAAAAAAAAAAAACTTCATTTGTCTGTGTCGTCCAAGATTTTGAGATTGTACCTCTTTATTTATTTTTTTATCTGCATATTGAGGTTGCCACCGTCATTTCCATCTTAACGGTTGGATTCCCTTTAGAAATATTTTAAAAATATATTTTCAGTATGGTCTTTCTGGCATAAATAATGTTAAGGAGAAAATTACAGAGCAAGGATCCGCAAAATGTGCATACTTTTCAAGTCCTTAGGATTAGGAACTACGCAGACATTATCGATATATAATGAAGAGATATATCATTAAATATTTTGGTTTTCTTTCAGAAATAATACGATAATCTGGTAATATTTTGCAACATTATATTGTTTGTACCTTTAAAAAAACAACATAAAGTTTTTTTATTTATAGATTTTTTTCAAAAAAAAATCTTAGTCCAAAAGGAGAATTAGTCCCGAATGGGGTATTAGTTTCGAAACGGCTCTTTCCGTATCTAAATGCGTTGTAACACTTTTCAAATTGTTGCCACCAAATATTGTTCCGTATTATATTTAAACAAATTAAATAAGGAAGAATCTGCATGTATGTTTCTCACATTGTGAAAAAACGGCGGTACCTAGAGCCATCAAATTTTGAATATCACAGTCGTCCACTCGAACGTGGGCAAGTGGAAGCTCGAATTTTGAATTTCGATTTGTTTTATTCATTTATTGTGAATATAGAATTTGTTATATTTCCAAATTTTGAATTTCGAATTTGTTATATTGTTTATTTCATATTTTCTAAATCTTTAACGAATTTTTTATTAACAATCTCAATCATTTCAAAGCGAGTAGTGGCAATACGGAACCAAAAGGAATAAAACATTTTTTATTTCCAGCGCGTGAAACTGTCTGTCGGAAATTCTAAAAGTATATGCTGTTTCTATATATTTTGTGATTTTGCTATGGAATCGAATTTTATGTGGCTTAAGCGCCAACCGTGATATTTAATAAATAAAGTAAACACACAAAATGTTAATAGTGAAAAGACAAAAAATGTTTGGTAAAGCCATTTTAGTAAGAAAACTGAACATCGATGTAATGAACTGAAGGGAAAAAAAAAAAAAAAAAACTGAGATACTGAAGATGCACAAATGATAACAATGGTAGGCCAACAAATACCTCTGCATGGGGAATTCTAAACATATACTGCTATACTGTTTTTAAAATTTATGTGTTTTTGCTGTTGAACTGTATATGGTGTAAGCGCGAAGAATATGATGCATAATAATAAGGCTAAAAAGACAAAAATAAATAAATAAATAGAAATAAAAAATGGGGAGATAGTATCCGTGACTGCAAACTCAGCAACTGCAAACTCAGAAAGAGCGTAAAAAACCTTAACAAACACTTTTGGGCGACCATTAAAATCTTAAGATTTACTACTTGCAGATTTTACTACCATTTAATCATCGATAAAATTATAATTAGAATTTTTAGGTGGTATCTTTTAGCAAACTGAAAGGCATAATTTGTAAGCAAATCGGGCAAAATGAATCCTTAAATATATTTCATTGCCAAAAGAAAAGCGTTTATTTTTATTATGTCAAATTAGAAAACTATAATAATCATAAAGCACGAGAATTATTTTTTTGGGGGACCTTCGCTTTTGTAATGCGTTTATTAAGTAAACTGGTTCATATTCAGTGCCGGAGACACGAAAATTTTCAATATCTACCATCGAGTGACCCAATGTGTTTGGCAGGCGAATTCTACGAAAACTTATCTATGTTCGGCAGTTTTATTCATTTGAGTCATATACCACCTTAAGGTGTTTTCATAGTTTCAATGCCAAGTTTTTTTACAGTTTCCGTTACGCAAAATTAGAAAGAAATAGTAAAGAAATAAATGGTCACAAATTTAGGATTACACAAAATAACGCAATGAATAGGCATCACATTATTAGAAATACAAACTAGCTAACTAAATAAATAAATAAATTCAGATTCCTAACTGATGTTATATAATGTACACTGCACACACAAAAAAGAGAGGCATCTTCCATTCTACTGGGCCGATTGACGAAATTCAACTTGCGTTTTTCATGCCTCGAAAGCGCAGCTTAGGATATATTTTAGATTTATATATAGCATTATTCTAATATTTTGACACAAAATCGGACTTTTTCTGAAATGACATGCCTTTTTTTTTTTTTTTTTTTTTTTTTTTTTTTCCATATCTGGATTCCACGACTCATATTATACCAACTGCCAAGTTTTGTAAAAATCGCACGAGTAGTTTTAAAAAATTAGCTTTTAAAATTTTAGCTCCTCAGTGTTAAATGAATCGGATATAAACTTATTAATATCTCTTTTTGTATTAAACTTCCTTGATTCCTTTTTCCAGGATTCGAAATTTAGCCTTAATCCAAATATGATTCGCACATTTTTTGATGATTTATTTTTGAAACTTGTATTTTTAAATATTTTTTATAAATATTTTGAAAACACTTTTGTGTTATAACCTATAAAATTTTTAACATCCTCTTAAAGTAAATGTATTTCTAGACACACCTACACAAAATTAGAGTTTTTTATTCAAAATTTTCTAAGATATACCTGAAATTACATATTGGTGCGTTTTGAAATTTGGCATCTTTTTTTTTTTTAGCGATAATAACACCAAATGTGATTTACGCTCTTCGTTAAAATCATTTGAAAGTATGAAAGATGGCTTTGTTTCTGCTCGTCAACAATGCAAAATAAGGAAAGGAAAATTAGATTGCTATAAATTAAAAAGTTCGCGAAGTAAATTATTCTTGGCGCATACTGAAAAAAATACGCCCAGACAAATTTTTGAATTTCTCCGTAAATTTCGCACCGAATTTTACAAAATTAAATATTTAGGCATAATTTGAGTCATAGAATCGGAATGTGGAAAAATATTGGCATGTCGTTTCAGAAAAAAGTACGATTTTGTGTTAAAATATCTATATTAGAATAATGCCATATATATAAATCGAATATATATCCTAATTAGAGCTCTTGAGACGTGAAAAACGCAAGTTGAATTTCGTCAATCGGCCCAGTAGAACTGCCACCTTTTTTTTCCGCGATGTACAATTATGCATGTATCATCCTTATACGTGCTTATTATCTTCTTTGAGCTTATGATAGTTCAATCTCTAACTAAAGTGCAGTAATTATATCCTTGACCATTCCAACAAAATATGAGTATCTTTATCAATTTATTTTAACTCATCCTGCATATATATAAAAGCAATGTTAATTTAAATTCAAAACTTTCAATTTCGTACAGCAGTGCTTGAATCTGAGAAACATTTTCTCTCACCTCCAAAGCAAATACCTTTAATTTTAATATTAATTAAATTAAACTAAATAATATTAATTATATCTCAAGTTTCAAAAAAAGAAAATTTTGAATAATTAATTTCATTTGCATCTAACTTTTTTTTCAAGCCCTCGCATTCATCAAAGACTTCACGAAAACCTTCCATGCAAACTTTGAAGAAGTCCTAGAAGAATAACAGTATTAAATTTTTCATCCAGATTTTAAAGCATTGTCTTGAACACGCAACTATAACCGTCAAAAGAAATTAGTATTTCTCATCTAAATACTGCGGCTTCATCCTTTACTTAACTCATTTCGAATTCCTTTTTACAAAGAGGCGGGAAACCGTTAATGTACACACACGCGCGCGGGCGCGGATACAAAAGCATTTCAATTTCCATTACAGCCTCAGGTATCAAAGAATAGGTCTCTACGGAAAGAAGCAACGAAAAAAAAAGTTATTAAAAAAACGAGAGTTGTAAATCGTCCTGGGGCTCACTAATCATAATAATGATGTTGATTTAGAGAAGTATTTGGCGTTAATTTTAGGATGCCGTCAAAATGAAGCATGAGTCGGAGCATGCATGATTTATGCATAGCGGAACAATAGGTTTCTAGCTGCTGCTGCTTCTGCTGGAAGGGGCTGTATGGAAATTTATTCCAGAAGTTGATAAGTTGCTAGAATAAATGAAGCAGACGCCTTTAATGAGGATTTTCGAAGCATAATACACAGAAACCTTCTATAACGCCCTTCTTATATAACGCTGTTCACAAATTGCAGCAATCCTTGGATGACGCGGCACTTACACAATATATTTTCAATGTACAAGTTTTACGAGATATTGTAAAGTGAAATAATGGGGGGCGGAATGTTTAATTGGATTGAGTTTGGTAAATTGTGGTAAAACACATCGTGATTATTTACCTAAGGAGAGAGATGCCATCGCAAGAACTCTCAGCGGAAATAAGCCCAGTAAATATTAACTCAGTGAAATTACAGAGTTCAGCTGTTTTATCCGCTTTGTTGGGAGCAAAATGAGGTTTAGCATATGAGCTATTTCTCCCTCCTTCTTAGCATGCCTTCGTAGTGTGGTGGCTTTCACGCTGGGCGCATCCATCCGTGGTTCGATTCCCGGGGAACGCGTTGTTCATTTTTCATCTCTCCTGCTTCCAAAAAATACCTAATGTCTCTACAGTGGGGCCCAAACTTTAAAAAAAAAAAAAAAAAAAAAAAAAAATTGGTGGATGACAATTCTCCACCACCAGGATTTGGCGATTGGGTCCCCTAAAACCCCAGTCGCCTTTTAAAAGGAGAAGTATATAAGGTATTTCTCCCGTCTTCTTAGCATGCCTTCGTAGTGTAGTGGTCTGCACGCTTGGCGCGTATTCCACAGGTCCGCGGTTCGATTCCCAGCGGGGACGTTGCTCATTTTTCCCATCTCCTGCTCCCCCCCCCAAAAAAACCAAATGTCTCTACAAAGATTCTAAACGCCACCAGTTTAAAAAAAAAATCGAGATAAAAATCTAAAAGCTTTCAGATTTTACATTACGCGCAAATGGACGTTTTTTTTAACGTTTTGTGTGTTACCTTTACTTATTAAATGTCATGTTCTTCGCACTGAAACCATAAAATTCAGTTCAACAGCAATATTGAAAAATAATTTTAAGATGAGCATATCTTTAGAATTTAAGGTACACAGTCTTGCACGGTGGAGGAAAAAATATTTTTTTTTTTTTCGTACAGTGTTGCCATTGCTCACTTTGAAATCATTCAGTTTCTTAATCAAAAACTCATAAATGCTTTACAAAATACGAATTAGATAATGAAACAAATTCGAAATTCGAAATTTTGCTTCCAGATGCCCATATTCGTGTGGAGACGTACGTCATTCAAAATTGGATGGCTCTAGGTACCGTCGTTCTATCACAGTGCGAGACACATACATACATTTATGCAGATTCTTCATTATTTAATTTCTTTAAATATAATACTGAGTGGCAACAATTTGACAAGTGATCAAGTCTTTTAAAGGTATAGCTGAGTTCTGAGCTAACGAACGCCCTGTGAGCTAAAAAGTTGTTGTTTTGGGCTACTATTGTTATTTTTTTATAAACATACCACAAATGTACTTTAATGTCGTGCAATGTATTTGTATAACATAATATTATATGTATCTGCGTTTAAGACCATAGTTAGTTTGCATTTATTTAGATTTACAAAGGCTGTTCGCACATTTTTTAAACGAATTTTATTGTAATTACAAAAATATTTTACATAAATTTTTATGTTATAAATGTTCTATTTCATAACTCTTATTCTTCGCTATCTTTCTATACCTTAATTTCCAAGAAAATAAAGCCTTTTGTAGTGCATATTTGGAAGAGGTATTTTTTCCATTCTTCTCAAACGGCTTTCCGAAGTCCATGGTGGGTTATAGGGCGACGTTTGAACAACTCCCTTTTTAAAATTCCAAAAGTGTAAAAATGTATGAGTGATGCATCAATAGATTTAGTAGGGATATGAGTGAAGGGTATGGCCTTGATACCCATTTTTTGTTCCATTTTTTCCCCACGAAATTAACAGTGGATTTTGACGCGTTGCTTCGTCTTGATACAGTTTTACTGATGGTTAAAGAGCTGGAATTTCATGTTTGAAAATTGGATGTAAAATAGGTTTCTAATAATATGTCGAGTTGATCTTAATATTTTTCTCCATTATCTTTATTTTTAATTTGCCGTTGTATGAGAAACCAACAATAATAATAAATCCCTTTGAAAATCTTACTTTACAGTCTTTGAAAACCATGTTTAAGGTTTTTCTCCCCCTTTGATGATAATGAATTTTTTTTATTGCAGTCATTTAAATATACCCAGGATTCGTCTATTGTGACAGCAATTTCATTTTTGGAGGGATATATGTTTCTCATAAAGAATTCTGCAGTACGTTCTGCGTTCGGCGATATGTTGTTGAGAAAGACGATACACATTATGTTTTTTCGCCTTTTTAAGCTTCAAATCAGCATTAATCATTTTGTTTACAGTTGATACTGAGCATTTTAATGATTTTGCAGCTGTTTTTTTGACTTGGCGAATTTTTTTTTTTTTTTTTCACATTAGAAATTTTACCTTTTCAACATGCAAATCATTCCGTTTTTCACCTTGGATATGTATTTGAGACATTTCTCCATTTGAAGCTAAACTTTTTAACTTTTTTCCTTTCTTGTTGACAACGATACGTATAGTAGCTTTAGATGGCAAAAATACAATGGCCTTCGCAGCGCTTTTTAATAACTAGATATGAATATTTTTCTTCGGAAAGAGCACAAACATAGCCTTTCATTCATTGCCTCAAAAAAAAGCGCCATTTTGTATGTAAACAAAACAGTCAAGTAGCAGACGATAATTTATACTTTCAAAAATATAGTTGCAGCTAAAAAGAATTTCCAAGCGCACGACTTTTTTTTTTTTTTTTTTTTTTTTTTTTTTTTACAACAAAGCAAAATCGTCTAAAAAGATATGTGGGGGAAAATGCTATTTTATGCACCAAATTTTTACGTGCCATTGGGCGCCCTGAAATCTATATTTCATTCATTTATACATAGAAATTTGTTTTCTTTAGAATACATGCAGCCGAATTTGAATGAATGCCACAGCATCAAAAATAATACAAATGACCTCTTAGGCTAATATATATACTTCGTTGTCGAACAGTCGTCAGACACTGAATTATGAAATGAATTATGAAATTGATAATTAATTTATTATTTATAAAAATAAAATAAATCTGAAAGTTTTTAGATTTTATATTACGCCCAGAGGGGCCTTTTTTAACGTTTTGTGTGTTAACTTTGTTTATTAAAAATCATGTTCATCGCACTTGAAACATAATATTCAATTTAACAACAATATCTCTAAATAATTTTAAACTAAGCATATCTTCGTAATCTCGCGTGCTGGAGATAAAAATGATTTTTTTTTCTTTCTTACCCCCCCCCGTACAGTGTTGCCACTGTTCGCTTTAAAATCGTTGAGTTTGTTAATCAAAAATTTGTTAATGTGTTATAAAATAAGAAATCGACAGTAAAATTAATTTCAAATTCGAGGCTTCCAGATGTCCATATTCGGTGGAAGATTACGTTATTCAAAATTAGTTGACTCTAGGTACGGTTGTTTTATCACAATGTGAGAAACATACATACATTTATGCAGTTTCTTGATTATTTAATTTCTTTAAGTATAACACAGAGCGATAATATTTGGTGGCAACAATTTGAAAAGTGAAACGGACATTTACAGTATTCAACGCAAAATGCCAAAACGAAATTAATAGCTTCTGGGATAACGCCCTTTGGGCTAAAAAGACTTCAAGAAAACGTACAGATTACTTTGAAAAGAATACTTGTTTCGCAAGAAAAATCCATAATAAATCAATAAGTATTCAATAAAAAAAAATTGATATTTAGCCCGCGAAGTTACTCATTGTTGTAGCAGCAATCATACTATAGCTATAACACGCATGTCTTACAGAGGAATAGCTGCATCGAGTCCGATCTGCCTCTTTTTTTTTTTTTTTTTTTTTTTTTTTTTTTAATGTATCGATATCTAGAAGATATAGAGATTCCATGAAGCTTCGAAACGGCTGTGGGTGATGTATAAGAGATGGTGCGCTGTTGGTATATTTACGACGATGGGCTGGTCAGTGGCTGTGACTGGATGAATTGTTAGGGAAGGCTTTCAAAAAGAGTCGGATAATACAAAGTCGATTAATGGACGAAGATATAGAGTGTGGCTTGGCTGATAGCTTTATGGAAGAACATAAAATATCAGCGAATTGTAGTAATAAATATAAAGAAGGGTCTTAGATATAGAAGGAAATACAGAGAGCGCGATGCAGGGTGTTTGGGGACGATAGAAAAGCCGTCCAGAGTGAAAGCATGGGTCATTTAATAGCGAAATAAATTACTTTGGAGAAGTTTTAAATGGATTTGCGCTGCTGGAAGTTCATTTGTGATTTCCATAATTCTTAGCATTTTCCAAATCCACTTTCATCTTATATTGCTATAAATGTCTCGCATTATTTCTGTGGTTTCATTTTTTTTCTTTTCTTCCCCCGACCCTACCTTCAATAAGAGAAAGATTAAAGGAACAGTATATAAATCAAAGACTGAAAACGGGACTGAAAATAAAACCGCTTATCATTCTCTGTCATTAATGATTTGTTTTTTCGTCTGTCTTATATAAATCCCAGTTGATCCAAGAAATTTGTAATTTTTGTTTGTTTTTTAATTGCTCGTATTTTGTACGTTGTTTAGTTTATGGATTCATTTGAACCTATTTATCAACCATATTAAAGTTTAGAATTTATAAATCATTTTAATTTCATAGTTATTTGTAGCTGACAGTTGTTGGCCATTCCTTGACGTACTCTATATTTATTTTACCAAACAAATAAAACAAATAAATTATCCGATTTTTCGAATATCCAGATGACCTACGATATTCAGGTAGTCCTGATGCTTAAAATTCTAATACTGCTTTGAAATTTGAATAGAAATGTTAGTATTCTATATAATGACAAAAGCAAGATATTTTCCTCTGTAAATTAAACATTTCATTGAAAAATCTTTGTTTTGAACTTCATTGAAAAATCTTTGTTTTGAACTGGAGCGAATATTATTTATACAATCGATGGAATGAATTTAAATATTACAAAATTTCATTTCTGCATTTATGAGTTGTGGATAAATTAACAGATCGGTTTCTTCGCCTTGCATAAAGTGCTTTGAATAAAAAAAACCGTCTGTTCCTGCTCCTTAAATATCCATCTAATGAATACATTATCTTTTGTTTTATAAACAATAACAAGAACAAAAACAAAAAAAAAAAAAAAAAAAAAAAAAAATTGCATAGCTAGCTTCTCGTTTAGTAATTTTCCAGAATTATGTAATTATCTTATGCGTGTGCAGCTCGAGTAAAATGCAATAAAACTGCCTTTGCAGAAAATCTATAGTCGATGAGCCATTCGGAATATAGTCAACATTTCTAAGAACATAAATAAATATCGGGATTGTATACATCACTTTTATAAGATGACCACTTATCTTCCTAAGTTTCATCTCAATTTTCGAAGATTACATCTATAAGGAATCCGAAGGTTTCATGGCCTTCTCTCTAACACCAGCCTCTGCGAGACGATTATCATCTCGATAGATTCTAAGTACCTCCATGTCGCAATTATTATCTACGTCTCACCCAGGATTTTAGCCTGGATCAAAGGATCAGAGCCCAAACTAAAAGCTTTCATATGCTTGCTCTAACTGCCAGTCTGGGCAGTCGGCCACCTTCACAGAAGACCAAATTATCTGGAACAGCTGTCGAGCATTTTACTGAAGATTCTTCGAAACTTACCAAGTCCAGTTTACTTTGATTTGATTTAGAGTCATTGGGTTTATTTCGGAGCAGGAAACGTAAAAGATCAGCACTCGAACTCCAGATTTCCCGATGGCTATCGCACTGACTTCCAACTGCTCCACGAACACACAGAAGGAGAAAATCTCATACAAAATTAGTAGATCTAATGCATCAGGTATCCAAAAAAATCTCATGCAGCTGGAGCGAAAAATAAAATTCAGACGTAAGATTTCGGACCCGTAGGGACAATTTCAGATATTAACATTCCCATCAACGGCTAGCCAGCGCAGAGTAGTGACGCTTATCGGTCGCGTCAGAAACAGTTCCGTAGGGGAACTACAATTCTGAAGTCAACCTATCAGTATCGAAGGAGGATTTTCGGCTGTACTTATTTTAGGAGTACAAAGTGGGCAGCGATACTACAGGATCTGTCGGAAAAAATGCTCCGTATTTGAAGATATAACTATTCGATTGCATCTGCCCAAACTTGGGAAGACATGGAAGCTCAGTATGTGGGTTCCTCCTGTTTCAACCAAAAGAAACCAAACTTCAGCGGCTCCCCATTTTCTCTTCATTTCTGTTCCTCACAAGAAAGCCCCATTCTTGGACCAGCTATTGACATGTGACGAGAAATAGGTCTTATATCTTATTATTATTATATATATAAGGTCTATATCTTATATTATTGGTCATTTCCAGATTCTGAAAGCATTTGCCTCCAAATAAAATATTCATCAACAGAAGGTAGTGAGTGCTCTGTGTTTGGGAGACCATCGCTGATATTGTGCGCTTTGAATTGCTAGAGAGTGGTAAAACCATCACAGTCGAGATGTACTTCTTCATAGTTGCAAAGGGTTGTTGATGCACTGCGTCGGAAACAGTCAACACTAGTCAAGAGTAAAGGAGTGATCATTCTGTCAATTACATTAGTCCCCAGACAGTAATGACTTCCGCCGAAAATCTGTTGGATTTCGACGACCAAAGGGGCTTCGAATAAAATAATAAAATAGCACTTCCGAAAAATGCGCAGTGAAATTCGATAACATTTAAACGTTCTAAAAAAATGTAATATTTCTGATTTTCTCTTAAGAAATAAATACATACTACATTCATGAAAACTGATATTTTGAATTATCCGTGACCTGCTTCCCAGGCATTAACCTTGATAATCGAGAGTACACTCTATTAATACTTCAAAATGACAAGCACTTTTACTTAATTGTCGCTTGGACAACAGCCTAATATGGCACTGTAATATGTCAGCGTTACAACACTCTGTTTTAACATCAGGACGGAATCTGAGTAAAGGAGTAAGGTAAGCTTATATCAATTTATTTCAACACACAAGTTAGGTTAGGTTACTATAATATAGCAAAGCAAACAAGAGCTATCTGCTTAAAGTTAGGAACTTCATGGAGAACGTTTAAAAACAGAGTGAGATTTATGTTACCCATATGCAAAACCACGAAAACGAACAATGAAGTCAGCCAGTTCGCCTGCAATTGAACTCGGATCGAACTTTCCAGCACTCAGCTTTCTTAACCGCTCGGCTCGTGATGCAGAAAGTTACTGGAAACAATTGTACATTAAAGACTGAAATGGTATGGCTGTACGGCTAGTGTATGCTTTTAAATTTTAAATTATGACCATAAGCGAGAATTGTTTGATATATAAATATTAAAAACAAAAGCTGGAAACAATTTTTTAATGTTTATAGAAAACAGCTATGTAAGGAATATTGGAACTCCTCCAACAGTTTATATTACAGTCAACCATTTAAATGTCCAAACTAGTTTATACGCTTGAGTAATATAGCACACAGCTCTACAAATACTAATAAAAAATGAACTTGCGAGGTCGCCAGAATGTTGCCAAAAGTGATGCTAAAAAGGGTAATTATGATTATGGGAATATATTCTTCTACTTCAATGGCTCAACAGGCCTGGTTGAGCCGTGGCCTTCTCCAGGGATGTCTACGTTTTGCAACTGTCTTCCAGTTTTTAATTTTTAAAATATTAAGATCTTTTTCGACACAATCAGTCCATCTTAGCGGGGGTCTGTTTTGAGGTCTATTTCTCATTGGCTTTGCCAGAAAGATTTTCTTGCAGCAACGATCTTCATTTCTTCTAGCCAGATGGTCAGCCCATTTAAGTCTCTGTAATGTGACGAATTTTATAATATCAAGTAGTTTGTAAATTTTATATAATTATAATTTAGATCTTCTTCTCCATGTTCCATTCACTTTAACCCCATTAAGAATGCAACGTAAGATCTTTCCCTCAAAAGAGATTATATATTCGGTGTTGCTAAAACAAAACTTTTTTGCTTCCCCTTAAAAAATAAAATTATAGCAGAAAATGAAGATTCTTAATCAGGCTACGTAGCTTTGAAAAGTCGATTTCGAATTTTATTAACTGCAAACAAACGAGTGGTTTACACCGTTATTCAGAATTTCGTGCTTTAAGAAGTAGTAACGTAAAATACTAACATTTAATTTCGATGGTACGGATAACCGAAAAGCATTCTGAAAACTAGTTTCCTTCTACTTTCGGCCAATTAGCTTAAAATTATTCAATTGGGAATATAATATTAATAATATTACATGCATACTCTTGAATAATGATTTAAGAAAATTTATTTCTTTGGCAGATTAAAGTAAAATCCAGAAGTTTTCGTCCTGCTGTAGAATGCATCGTCATTATTGCAATCAACGGACCAAGACGCAACACCGCGTCATTCGAAGCCCATTATCTCCATATGATTTTTTAGAAATTGCATGAGTAAAATGACATTTTGTACAGAATTTTGATGAATGGAAAATAAATAGCAATCCTTTGAAAATATTAAACTGTCCAACATTACTGTCCATGGGCACAAATAATTATTCTAGCAAACAGCCAGCAATTTAGAAAATTCTACATCGCACAAATGTTTTCTCAGTTTCGTGCCCATGGACAGTAATGTTGAAAACATAATTCCAGTTGGAGGAGTCATCGGTTTCGGTAAACAAGATACAGGAAACGTGCCAGGATTACTCGACCTGTATGCAAAAGAACAGAGATCAATCTTCTTCAACCCGCTGAGCAACGTGTATCTAATTAAGCTGAAAGCAAAGAAAGTAAACCAACTGAAAAATACCACAAGATTAATTACCAAAAAAAAAAAAAACTTGAAAAATTTAATTTAAAACTCAGCTTAAACTTTGAAAATTAAAACCATAAAAAATTTTACTTGAATATCGATATAACATTGGTAAAAAGATAAGAGTCCAAGAAAAATACTGACAAAAGCATCTAAGCATTCCAAACTTCAAAAAATGAGATGAACCAATAAATGAACGGGCAGTATACTTGTACAGTCATTAGTTTTTTTTTATGCGGGATATGTGAAAAATGTGCAATGCCCTCGCCAGGACTTGAATCTGGATCTCTCGAATACGCGCCGAGTGTGCTTACCGTTACACCACGAAGGCATGCAAAAAGCAGGAAGAAAATACTTTTATACTCATCAAATAATTGTTCCGCTTCTGAAAAGGACACGTTGAGATCTTTCTATTTTGCTTTGTTTCCTGTTTATGGCTTAACATGTGGAATTGTTTAAAATATTCATATACACTAAGCTGTGCTAAGTGAATTGATATAAGCTTATATTATTCCTTTACTCAAGTTTCTTCCTTAAAACAGGGTTTGTAATGCTGACATATTACAATGGCACTTTATTTTAATTGACCTCAATTTGTAGATTAAACAGCACAATTTTGGAGCAAAATGATCTAGAGTTACATTTGATTTGGTAATGTTATTTTAGTCTTAATTCTAACAGACCTTAAGCGAATTATCGCTATGTCTAAGAACAATGATAAAGTCCTGAGAAGATTAAAATAACCTTTTTAAACAGAATACAGAACATAAAGGAATTTTCTTGTGCTATATGTTCCACAACTCGTGGTGATGCAAAATAAAATAGAATAGTTCAAATTAAATGAAACGTTGAACAGTAGTCAAGGAATGCACAATAACATGTTGCTAGAAGCTGGCTCATTAACTCTACCGGAGCGTCAGAACTAACGTGTCAGCAGCGAGAGAACGCAAAGCTGAATAATTACAACTATCAGAGCTGGCAGGAAACTCGCCACGTAGGACGCACACATGAAAATCGATGCCAGAAACACGCTCTGTCTCAAATTTTAAAAAAATATTTAAATGGGGTTGTTTAATGAGGAACACAGAAAGGAGAAGTTATAGTAAAGACAGAAATTATAAATAACGAGTTAGTTAGCATAAGATTCCTTACAAAGATCACAGAAGATTGAACAGGAATCAATTACTCTCAAAGCTGCGTCGTTCCCAGTTTACACCCATTTTTCAAGGCTTAAGCTTAATGAGCAGTTAGATCCACAAAGCTTGAGTTTATAGTGTTGTAAATTGCATGCCATCAAAGCCATGCATAATTTCTCATAACACGTTTCCCTCTAGCGTCGGCGCAAGAGTATCTGACGCTATAAGGAAAGAAAATTTAGACATCCCAATAAATTATCTTTATAGTATTTAGAGTGAAGCCACCTAAGACGAGTAAATAGTTCAAGACGTTTTTGGTCTTCTGTGAAGGTCGTTGATTTATAGAAGAACATGATAATAAATGCTGTTAGATTATAATATTTTATAATTATGCTCAGAGTATTTTCAGAGATGATCATCTCAGAGACTCTATGAGAAGTTTCACTTACATATAAATAATATCAGTCGTTCAAATAATTTTTGCTTAGCATTGAATTTAACAATATTCAGATTAATAGAATTTAAAAATCGAAAAGATATAACGATCTAGTTTTTCTGTACTTACAGGTAAGACAGGCATCGCTAGGCAATCGCCTAGGTTCCCTCTACAACAAAACCATCTTTGATTTTCTGTCATTAAAACATAGTTGGGAGGAACACACAGGAACGATCTTGTGCCGTTTTCTATACTATTTTGGTTTCAATCCTACGCTAGTATTAGTCCTGCTCAAGTATCCTAAAAATGATAATTAAACTAACTGATCTAAAACTGGCATCTATTCTGTAGGAGTATCTTAAAAGATGATAACTTAAAAATCTAATGATCCTCACCCAGTGTAGATCCTATAAGCATGTAGAGGTTATTTTAAGTTTCTAACAGTTATTTTAATTTTTAATCATGCTTCACTGTCTATTCTCGTTCCCCAACTTATATTCCCTATCAGAATAAGTTTTTAGTCAGTGAGTGAGTGACGAAGGACGTGGGCACCACCCCTCTACCATATTGGTCAATTGGTATAGCGCCACGTCCACCCTTATCTAAAGCAGCCTTGGTACATTTAGGTACTCATTGCTGAATCCCATTACTGAGGATTTAAAAGTAAAAACTTGCTTATTATAATTACTATACATTACTGAATACATTGCTGAATGCTTAGTACACATTACTTGAGATTGAAACATTGATACACATTTACATTTATAAAACATTGGTGCACATTTACATGTAGTTACTCATAATTTAAGATACACATTATTATTTATGTGTTCCATAACTTGACACACATTACTTAGCACATTGCTGAATGCTTAGTACACATTACTGAGGATTTGAAGATAAACACTTGCTTTATTATAATTACTATACATTACTGAAAATATTGCTGAATGGGTGCACATTATTTGGGATTGAAAGTAAACACATACTTAGTTATAATTTCTATATATTACTGAACACATAGCTGAATGTTTGGTGCACATTGCTGAGGATATGAAATTGAACACTTGCTTAATTATAATTATACTATTTACACAGATATGTGCACCTATTTGTTTGGAGATTTATTTTATGCGTACGCCTATCTGTGGATTTAAATTTATACACAACAAGTGTAAACTGTATTTTAGTAATACAGTTTACACTTGTTGTGTACCTATTCGGAAAGTGCTTATTTAAGCGCTGTTCATTCCTTGGTACACATCTACTGAACACATTACTGAAGATTTGAAGGTACACATAAACTGAATTATGGTAATGCCATATGCACGTTGTTGTGCACCCGCACTTAGGGTGTTTATTTAAGCTTTGTTTATTCCCTTGGCATTGTTGTGCACCTGTTTATTGGATGCGTATTAACATTATTTATGAACATATTAATGAATGATTCATTACGAATCACTTTACTGAACATTTATGAACATGTTACTGATTGCTTGGCACTCATTTGGAGAGTTGGGAATTTCATTTGCTAAATTATATAAGGGATGGATACGCATTGCTGTGTACCTGTTAATTGGATGCGTATGTAAGCGTAAATGAGACTGAGATTCGAGACTGGAGGTATGGTATTGTACCATGCTGAATTATGATACTACTATATGCACTTGTTGTGCGCCTGTTCATTGTATACTTGTTAGAGCGTTGTTCTGTCCTTGGTACACGTTACTAAACACATTACTGAATGCTTGGAATACATTGTTGGTGATTTGTCAATTTACATTTTCTATTATATGAAAATGATATTTACATTTATTGTGCACCTGTTCACACATTGACTAATTTATGAGAGTCCTGTATATACTTTGTTGTGCACTTCGTTATTGGATGCTTACGGAAGCATAGTACATTCCTTAGGACACGTTACTGGATTGAATACTTGATACACATCGTTGGAGATTTGAAAATTTGCACTTGTTAATTTAAGTTAATGCTGTATGCTCATTGCTGTACACCTTTTATTTGGACTCTTATGTAAGCGTAGTACATATTTTGATACACATTGTTGAGCACGTTATCGAATATTTAGAACATAATACTAAAGATTCAAGAATAAACACTCGCTGTATAGTATTAATGCTATATACACATTGCTTCACCTGTTGGTACATTATATTAATGTATTATTCGCATTGTTGCATCTGTTGGTATACATTACAGAGTATATATTGAGTACTTGTTATTAGTTGCTTGGTACTCTTGCTGTATTGCAGAACATATTTTTGAGTACTGTATCGTGTTACGTGTAAATGAGGTAGAAGGATTACTTAAAGAAAGGTTTCGCTTACTTCAACAGAAGAGCTTAGGAGTCTTTAATGGCGCGTGTTTGCCGTTAGGAAACTGCGTTGATAAGGCTAACTACGCTGCGGACGCGGACGTATTGCACGTTCCTGCTGATGATTGTCGCCGGTTAATTTAATTAACAGCCAACTACGTTATATAATACAGCTTCGGCTAAGTTCAATTTAGTTTAGCATTCAATTAGTTTCTTATTTCCTTATCTAGATTTAAAGCCCAAGTGGAGGCTTTTCTGTAAGCCCGAGAAAGGGGCCATCTGTGTTCTTAATTTGAGATAATAAAGGGTAAGTTGACTTTGCATTCACACATTTGGACTCAGCGATAAGTCACTATATATAGTTCTACAAGGTTTCTACTAAGCATAAACAGAGTAGTTAGAAACATTACAAGGATCCTAAAACATAATTATTAAAAACACTGGTGTCGATCTTACGCTAGAATAGATCCTGCACAGGTATCCTAAAAATAAAATTTTAAAGAAGTCTGCGTGTATCCTGTACATGCAGCTTAAAAAAAATAACAATTTAAGGAACTAGTGTCGATATTGAATTGGTACCGATTCTGAACAAGGTCCAGACAATGATTTAAAAAAGCTGGTGTCGATCCTGCACAGGTAGCCTGAAAACAAATAATTTTAGCAACTGATGTCGATGCTATACAGGTATCGTAAAAGATAATAACTTAATACATTTGAGTCGATCATACTCCGAGAACCTGAACAGGTATTTTAAAAATTCTTTTTAAAAAAACTGGTGTCGAAGCTATCCTCGTTATCGATCTTGTATAGTAGATGTCCTTAAAATTAATGATTTAGACAACTGGTGTAGATCCTACGCAGGTATAGGTACACTAGAAATACAAGTATCCTATACAGGTATCCTAGAAAATAATAATTTAAAAAAATTGTCTCCTTCTTACTTGTTTATTATATGTGTATGATGCCAATGTCGACCAATTGTTTGCGGAGATCGATAGTACGTCTTGTCTATCCTATGTCTTTGAACCTTATGTCGTGCTGATACTGCTTGTGTCGACAGTACGCAGTGCCAAGCGTATTCCAATGAATATTCTAAACAGTCAACGAAAGTGGAATGTTAAAATTTCTTTTATAAGGTATCAATCATAATTTGGAGTCGATCATATGCTAGTGCTGACCCTACACGTTGAGAAACCCCGTAAATGTATTGCTCCAACTTATTTACATCGAGCATCGCTCCTTTTTTGTAAATATATATATATATATATATATATAAATTGGATGCAAAAGTATGAAACTACTCATTTCTCTCCTAAACTGTAAGAATTTTTTTTTTTTTTTTTTTTTTCAGAAGAAGGTACATTAAATATAATATGAGTAAAATATTTATTAAATGAGAGCAGTTAAATTATGACTGAACATTTCTGGAGTGGAACCAGTGCATAAATCTCAAATAACATGCAATTTAGAGCAACTACCATTTCCTCAAACATAAATTTAAACATCCCTGTGAACAACAGAACCTGTATTTCCTAAATTCGAGCTTTATGTTACTTTTCTGAATAGCACAGAAGAGACTAAATTCTTATGTTCAAGGCGATCGTTGAAAGCTTTTAGTACCTGAACGATAAAAAATTTCTACATCGTGAAAAATGAGAAAATTTTCCCGAAAACATATTTTTTGGATGCTTCATTTGTTATTCTGGGCATGCGTCATTAAACAACTAGAGAATATACTCCATTCTCTTTATCGTTTTGTTTTTACTCTTATTTTTAAAAACATAAACAAGAGTTTAATTACAGACACTTGTTTTTTTACGCACTTTCGAGTAAAGACTTTTTTGTTAAACATTTTTTCATCTAAATGAATTTTTAATTCAAAAACAAAAAAAGTTGTAAAAACAAGGAAGTTTTTGTTGCGACATTTTGTTTACTGTTTGTGAAAAACAAAAGTTACAAAACTCTCTTGTTCTAATGATTGAGTTAATGGTTTATAATACAAGAATGCAATGTTTACTTAGATTTCAATAGTTTTTTTTTTTAGACCTAGACTCCTTCACCTTTCCCTTTGAGCCTCATATTTTTATCTGACTTCTAAAATTATTATGGATTCCTTTCTCGTTTCATTTATCGAAATTCTACCCAATTCTAGCCGCTTATTTATCAGAGATTGAATATACAATCTCTCAATCTACAATCTTTCCAATCTACAATCTCTCCAATTTACAGCCTAATCCATGGGCTACCAAACTTCATGTTACAAAGAACTGCAAGTTGAAATTCAGAAATGTACGAGAGGCCACAGTAGTTACTTATATCATTTTAAAAGCAGTAAAAAAACTTTCGAGTAAAACGAAACGTTAAAGTATATTTTTAAAAAATTATATTTTTAATAAATATGTAAACAAAAATAAATAATAAATAAATATTGTTGTTCTTGGTCTGCATTCATCAGGAAAGTATATTCCTACGATATTCAAATTTTAAAACTTTATAGGACGGATTGAATGGTATTCTTTCAGTAGAAAACCAAGCATTTTCTTTTAGCTTTGGAATTTTTCTTCCTCCTAATCATAACTGTCAAATCATTTTAATAAGAGTGGGCTGAAACTGAAAGAAAACGCAGTGGTTTTTAGAATGATGTAAAAAGCTCATCATGAAGAACAAAGTAGTGATTTGGAAGAATTAATAATGTTTTAGAATTAATTATAGAATTAATAATGTTTTCTTTTCTTTTAATCTGTGGGTCCCGCGGCTGAATGGTTAAGACCGCTGAATAATGGGAGTACGTCTCCGATTCGATCCCAGGCGAACGGGTTGGCTGCATGGAATTTTTATGTAATTTTTTTAATGTGCAACTTGAATATAAGCTATTTTCCCTTATGGGGTTTAATGTTGTTTAACTAATTACCTTAGTGTTTTGCCTGTACTTTTATTTTTACTTTCGTCGAACAGGATACAAATAAGTTAGTGATTACAAGTGTTCTGTGAAGACCGCCCAAACTCTGCACAGCTGACCCGGTTGCCAAATCCTGGTGGTGACCAATTACCGTTCACGACCTTTTAGTTCGAGCGCCACTGAAGAGTCGTTAGTTTGTTTTTTCCCCCTTAAGCAAGACCCGCGAACGGGCTGGCTGCATGGGCGTTTTCGTGGTTTTCCCAATGTGTAACGTGTATACGAGTCAGTTTCCCTTAGAAAATCCTCTGCGAAGGCTTCCCTTCCCTTAGGCAGATAGCCCTAGTGTGCTTTGCCATAATTAAATACATCAATACCCCTTAAGCAAGAGAAATGGAAAATGTCCAGTACCCTCGCCGAGATTCGAACCCTGACTTCTCGAATACACGTCGAGCTGAAATCAAGATTTACTGCGCAATGCATGATGTATTATTATTACTATATCTGTAAATATATCCAAAAAAAACGTAGCAAACGTAAAAATAAAACTATCTCACTTGCATTTATGTATGTTATTTGGCTTACAGAGTGGAAAATAATTTAGCTATTTCGTTGATTTTCAAATTTGGGTGAGTTGAGCTGTGGATCTGGATAGTCTGAATATTTAATGTTTTGCATAATCAGAATGTTCACTGCCGTAGGAGTTAATTAACCATTCTCTCTGCATCGTGTTTTAAAATGCAAAGTATTTATCAGAATTATTGTTTTTAAAAAATATAAAAAGAGAATTAAAAACATTTTGAAATTTCAATTACTTTATATAAGTAACATTTCTTTATCTAACTGTGAGATATCTCCTGCAATAAGCATATTTTAGTCTGTTGTAACTCGTAAATATCAGTTACGTCACTAGAAACCGACTATTTGCATGTCCTTGAAGCTTGGCTGATCAAATGGAAAATTAAAAGCTAGGGTACTGTTGTAAACGCCATCATAAGCACATGAAAAAAGGACTGCATCTTCAACTCAAATTACATAGAACCAAATTGCCCTGATTTTAAGTGTACAGAAAGCTGAAAGAAAATAGTTCAGCAGTTTAAGGTGGATCAAAAAATTAGCTCAAAATTGTTTTATTACCGAAGACTTTTCCTATGTTTATCGGTTGATTCCTAAAGAAATGGGGCAGAATTTTAAGGGAGGGAGCACAGAATTGCTGAAAAAAGGTTAATATCCCTCTTGGCTATGTACATTTGTTGAATAAAAAGTAACGGCAACCGGTCCATAGTTCTGCAAAGAATTTAGTACACACTTTAAGCCTCTCAATATTGCCAAGTTGCTGGAAGAATCATACACCATCATTCCGTCGACATCTGTTGATGCTTCACAACGACGGTCCTAAAAGAGAATATTTTCCTCCGTGTGGTTGTAATGGAACTCTTGCAATGCCTGCTCTATCTTAGTGAAGATATCTTATCAGATGAACTCATATCTGACCAATATGATGGGTGTTTCTGTATCTCCCATTGCCATCGTCTCAGGAAATCCCACTGTGAATTTTAATCACTCCTTATCATTCCTTCTGAATCTAAAACTGATCACTCCTTATCATTCCTTCTGAATCTAAGACTGATCACTCCTTATCATTCCTTCTGAATCTAAGACTGATCACTCCTTATGAATCTAAAACTGATCACTCCTTATGAATCTAAAACTGATCACTCCTTATGAATCTAAAACTGATCACTCCTTATCATTTGATTTAACTTAACGCATTTTGTGTCGAAACACTTTAAATGTCCGAATCACTTTTCAAACTGTTGCCACCAAATATTATCGCCCTGTATTATGTTTAAAAAAATTAAACAACAAAGAATCTACATAAATGTATGTATGTATTCTCCCATTGTGAAAAAACAACGTCATAGACTCATCAATTTTTGAATACCATAGTCCTCCACACGACCATGGGCACCTGGAAGCCTGAATTTGGAATTTATTCTATTGGGTCTATTTCATAGTTTTTGTAAAACTTTAACGGATTTTTGATTAAAAAACTCAGCAGTTTCAAAGCGAGCAGTGGCTACATTGTAAGGAATGAAACAATTTTATTTCCAGCGCCTCGAGGCTGTCCTCTCGGAAATTCTAAAGATATGCTGTTTTTAACTATTATTAGCCAAAAGTAGCGTTAGCTCAAATACTCTTGAAACGTGTATGTGTCTGTAAATGAAAAAAAAAAAAAAAAAAAAAAAAAAAAAAACGCACATTTAGGAATAATATAAAATTTGAAACTTTCAGATTTTTTTTCTTTCTTTCTTTCCCCCCCCTTTTTTTTTAACTTTAATATTTCTCGTCTATAATTGACTAGCTTTTTTTTCACTCTAATACCCCGCCATGACCAATTATTTTAGCCCTATTGTGTATGCAAAATAAATCATATGACAGCTATTATTCAGCTTCTCTTCCTCCATTTATTAGACGCATTGCTAAGGCTTATTGTTGCTCACTGAGTATAATCTTGACATGCTCCTTTATTTGGTCTTAGACGTCAAATTCTCCAACTTGCGGTGAAGTTTGGAACTCTGCCTCATTAAATGGGAAAATTTTGATTTTCCAGTTAATGAGCTAAAGCCGCAAGCTTAGGAAATATATTAATAACTATGACCATGCTCATATTATCGATAGGTGTTGTGGAATGATGATTAGAACAACTGTTAAGATTTGTAACTACCCAAGTGCTTTTGTAACTATTGCACAATGCTGTTAACATAGCATTGAGTGCTTTAAAATGGTTTTTATACTGTTTAATTTTGATAGCGATGAAAGTTAAAAGCCTTTTTTGAAAAACTAGCCTTTAATCATGAAATCCTAGGTTTTTTTTCAAAAAGAGAAGGGCGAAGTTCCTGGTTTTCTTCAACAAAACTGCTCTTCTGCATTTTTACGTTCTTTGTTAAAGTATCGCACAGAAGAATGATAATTTAAAGCTTATACATGTTTTAGAACGATTTCTATGAAGAATTAAAAAAAGGGCAAATGTTATAATAGCATAAATATTTCTAATCACAGCTTATTATTTGAAATGAGAAATATCGTCTGCTCATTTTTAATTTATCCTTCTTTCAAAATATCGCATATATAAATGACCTAATAATCGAAGAATGTGACTTTGCGCTTTGCGAAAAGAAATCTTCTTTTTCCAAAATTCAAAAGCGCTCTAAAATTCCGAAGTGCAAAATAAGCAACATTTTTTAATTGGAAAGGGAAAAATAGTCAATCATTTCTCCTACACGGAGAGAAAACTTCCGAAATAATATCCAAAAATGGTACGTACTGTTTCTAATGTTACTAAAGTTAAATGTATAGTAATAAGAGAAATATCCTCCGACGCAGAAATCAATTGCAAAGTCTTTAAATACATCTATAGCAAAAATAAATAAAATAATAAACCAAAATTTACAAAAAGTTAAAAGCATAATGTTCACCAACTTTTGCCGAGGCACGTAGCTCAACACAGAATAATTTGTAGAGCCCTGTATAGGAACTACGACTGACGACTGTTTATTAGCAGCAGGAGGTAAATGAGAATACATTACGAATCTTAATGAAGCTGGGCTTTATTTAAATGACTGCAGTAAAAAAGAGTTTATTTATTATCGAAAACGAAGAGGGGAAAAAAACTTGTACAAACCTGGTGCCTTTAATGCAAAGAAAGTTTCAGTAAGGGTTATATAATTGTCTCAGGATTCTCTTACAGTAGGAAATAAAAAATAAGAAGTGTTTGAAAAAGTGTTAAAATCTACTTCAATGGACTATCAAGAGAAAGTTCTACACGGGTGAAATAAATTTAGAGAATTTGCATATTTTATTGAATTGCATGAAAAGAACGGAACTGAAGGAAAAACCAATAAAAATACAAACCTTGTACGGCAAATACGTAAGCATACACGTGTGTGTAGGTGGAACCAACAGAATAACAGGCTTTATAAGCGCGTGGAGGGTCGAACGAATTGCGTTCGCTAGCACACCTCGGCGAATTTCTTGGTGGTATCTTGCAGCAATCGGTTAAATTCACATCGAAACAGTAAAAATGAGCAACCACCAACGTTTAGATGATGGAATGAGGTGGCGAATTGTGGGGAGGCTAGAGGCAGGCCAATAGCAAGTCCAGATATGCAGAGAGTTTAATTTAACACCCAGCGTCGTGTGTAACGTATGGAAACAGTTCTAGGATACTGGATCCATCGAGAGAAAGCCTGAGAAGGTCGTCCAAGAGCCATGACAGCCAGAGAAGATCGCTATTTTTGCGAGGCGTAACAGGGCTACAGCTTCTCAGCTCTCTCGGCACCTGTATGCAGCCACGGGAATCCGTGTAGCAAGGGTGATTGTTTCAAAAGACTGAATGAGAGAGGGTTGTTTGCCAGAAGACCGGCTGTTTGCGTCCCGCTCACGTCTACGGACAGGACAGTTCGATTAGCATGATACAGGCAGCATAGTGACTGGAGTACGGAGCAATGGGCAACCTTTTTGTTCACTACGAGTCCGCTAAACACCGGTTCTCGCCGTACTTTCATATGGAGAGAGCCAGGGATCCGCTACCTATCCTCCAATGTCCGCGAACTCAACAGTTATGGCGGTGGCAGTGTAATGGTCTGGGCAGGCATCATGTTGGATGGCCGCACACCTCTCCACGTCTTTGACAGAGGCTCAGTGACTGGTGTGAGGTATAGGGATGAGGTCTTGGAGCCCTATGTTCACCTTTTCCGGGGTGCAGTGGGCCCCAAGTGCATCTTTCAGGACGATAACGCGAGGCCACATAGAGCTCGTCTGGTCGACGAATTTCTCGAGAGTGAGGATGTTCGCCGGATGGATTGGCCAGCCAGGTCTTCAGACCTCAACTCTATGCTGCATGTCTGGGATGCTCTGGGAAGGACAACTGCAACTCGCAACCCCCGTCCGAGAAACATCCAGGAACTGAAAACAGCGTTGTTGAACGAGTAGGGCCAATTGCCACATGCACTAATAAACTGCCTTATTTCCAGTATGACATCACGCTGCGAGGCTGTATGGCTGTAAGAACGGACCATACCCCCTATTAAGCCATTTCTTTTGTGTCTTCTGCAACCGCTGTTTCAGATATTCAGACCCTCATGAGTGTTACACACGAACATGTGTGTCTATTATAACTGTTCAATGTTTATTTTGTTTGTGTTATATCAACCTATGTTCACATCAAATTTTATTAAAATCTGTCCAGTAGTTCTGGAGATCGTAGATCAAATATGAAAATTCTCTTAATTTATTTCACCAGTTTACATCCGATATTCAATTTCTTTATCCCGGTGACTTTCAACGAGCGAAACTTTATCAAGACAAAAGCAACGGGACACACTTCTAAAGGTACCACTTTATTCCTTGACAGTATGAAAACTGATGTTAGTATTGCATATCTATCTTTTTAACATATTCCGGCGTTATGCAGTATATTATTTCCTGAAGTTACATCTATGGACTGTTGTGCCTTTAGTCTCTTGAAAAGATCTCCTTCTTCAACCCACCACGGTTGATGGATTCTGAATAAAGGAAGAGAAAACGAAAGCAATACCTCTAGAAATTTTATGAAAGGTTCTTCTTTCATATAAATCACGAAGCAGACTTATGGTTCAGAAAAAAGTCTATCAGACTGAACTGAAAAAAATACCGTTTACCTTTTAAAATTAATTAAACAGCCCCGACATCGTTCTAAAAATGTGAAAACACCCTCTATTTTATTTTAAAAAATGCTCCTTTTATGATTGTTTATTAATTAAACAATGCCCCATGGTCCAGCGGGTGCTTAGAGAAAATAGTTTCAAAGTTCACGTTCCTACGACGAAACAAAATCTTAGGTAAAGTTTTGATCATGAAGAGGAAAGAGACATCAAATCTGTGAACTTTAAAGTCTTCTCTCGAGACCGATGGCAATATAGAAATTATTTGTTACATTATGGTAAACCACAGTGCGAATACCTTTCTAAAAAAAGGGAGTTCTTCAAGGAAGATTCAATGCTAGAAAAGTAGCTTATATTTATGTTACACACGAGGAAAACCACGAAGGTATTATTACAGCCAGCCGATTCGCTGGTATATGAGCTCGGATTAAATTACCATTGTCCAGTGATCTTATCGAATCAGTCGCTGGTGGGTTGATTGATGATGATGTGTAAAATGTGTTATGAGATCCTTAGACTCCATTCCTATGATTATGGAAACTTTTTCGGATGATGCCAGATTTAGATTTTGTGAAAGCAAGAAACATAAAATTTGAACCATGAATCCTTCAATGCCAGTTGAACATGCTATCACTTACATTAAGAGAACTCGTTCGAGAGAATGCGATACTTTTTTACATTCTTGACTTGTTAAAGGGTAAGTGGGGAGAGGCAAGGGTCTCAGTCCACCAAATCCTGATAGCACCGTTAATCATTTTAGTTTGGGAGCCACTGTAGAGAAAATTAAGTTTTGTAGAAGGAGAAAATGGGAGAAATCAACTGTATCTCTCCCAGTTCTTCCAATGCGAGATGGACATGGTAACCACATACACTACAAGATCATGAGAAGGAGGATATGGTATAATATGTGACAGGGTATCTGGAACCATACTTATGCTAAAGCAGAATATATCATGCTATATCTTCCCTGTGTCCTTATCTGGTGTTAAATGCCAAAAGGCAGACATTACCCTTCCTGCCCATGCTTTTCAAGTGTTGATAAAGAATATATGATATGAAATCAACAACATCATTATACACTCATGTCCATAAATTAAGGATAATTCGGAGTCACGCGGAAATCGAACTCTAAAATAAATATATCACCTGTAAAATCACTACGCACATCTTCCAGAATCATATGCAAATTTCAGGAACTAACCAGATGACACCGATGGTACGTCACAATGACGAGAGTGTAAGAGAGTGATATATAAGGAATACACGCAAAGAAGTAAAATTATTCGCAGGCGCTTTATAAGCATTTCAATGCAATAACCTAATAGTTATGACACAAAGGGCGCATTTGGATGATTTTTTACGTGGTAGAATTATCGGCCATTTGGAATGTGGGCGTACCCAACTGGAAGTATCAGACGAACTTGGAATTGCCCAGAGTGTCATCTCCAGTCTTTGGCAACGATTCCAAGATGATGGTAATGTGAGTAGATGTTACAGCACAGGTCGCCCCAGAGTTACAACGCCGAATGAGGACCGGTATTTGGCAGTTACTGCCAAAAGAAACAGGCAGAGGACAGCCTCAGACCTGTCTCGTCAGCTGTCTTCAGCCTCTGGTACGACAATTTCAAGGCAGACCGTGTACAGACGCTTAGGGCAGATTGGTCTATATGCTCGTAGACCTGTCAGATGCGTTCCACTTACTGCAACTCACTGTCACCTGCGGTTAGCCTGGAGTAGAGAGCATGCATTGTGGACACCGCAACAGTGGGCTTGTGTGACGTTTTCCGACGAGTTCAGGTTTAGCTTGCAATCTGATTCTCGCCGGACTTTCATATGGAGAGCTAAAGGTACCCGTTACCACCAAGAAAGCATGATTGAACGACACCGTTACGGTGGTGAAGGAGTGCTCGTTTGGGGTGGAATTATCGTGGCTTCCAGAACTGACTTGCATGTTCAAATTGGAACCATGACAAGCCAAATCTATTGGGACGTCATTCTGGAACAACATGTACGTTTGTTTCGGGGCGCCATGGGTACACGATTTGTGTTTATGGATGACAACGCCCGTTCTCACCGTGCAAACATCGTAAGCGAATGCCTTCAATCGGAGGATATCACCCGTATGGACTGGCTGGCATTCTCACCGGTCTTGAATCAGTGCCTCCTAGATATAAAGCCGTCGGACTGGTCTATGACGTCACGAGCACTAGGCCTATAATATGAAACGGCGGAACTTCCGATAGCGATTTCTCCGTGCATACGAGTATGAATTTGCGTTAAATAATGAACTCTCAGAATAATCCAGAAACTATATTTCCGCAATAAAAAATTTATTTCACTATCGGAATATCTTTGAACATTACAATGCAAGAGCAATAAAACTCATTAAAGATGCATTAAAATTTCATATGTAATGGAATAAGATTTGATACTTAGTCCAGCAAAACTTTATCTTGAATATCGAATTTGGCTTTATAAAACGATTAGTAGATGCTGAATTTTCAAATCATTCAATTAAAAATTAGTTCTGAAAACCAAAACTCCTCAATATCTTAAAAATTTCTGATATGTTGTTTTTATCTCATCTATAGACATAATATCATGTTTTCATAAAATCATATTCCTTGAAAATCAGAATTTAAAATTTCATCAAGGAAAATTTACATTTATTAGTCTTAAATATACTCTCAAATGTGTGGAAATTATAACATATATATATATATATATATGATATAATTAAATACTCTGGCTATGTTAAGAAAGGATTGGTGGACAGACTTCTTGATTTTTAAGTAGAGGATCATAAGGCAATTTTCCATACATTAAATAAGATTGCGGGAATTTTGCAACACAATGAGGTGTATTATTACATTATTCAGTAACTTGAGGTAACAATTTTGTCCATGCAATATTAGCCTGATAAGAATTTAATTTACAGTTTAATTATATTTGTTTGAGTAACTCGTTCAACTTTACCATTAGTTTGAGGCCCGTTAGTAGTTAATAATTGTTTTACATTATGATTTCTTAAAAAGTGCTTAAATTTGGAAGAAGCAGCATTTCTATCACTTAAAATTTTCTTTGGTACTTGAATTTGAAAAATTTGTCTTAAACTATTTATGTAACTATCTGTAGTTACACTTTTAGAAGCAAAAAATCCACATTTAATGAGTAGCATGATCAATAATTAAGTGAATATACATTTTAATATAATTATAATAGTTTAAACCACCAACAGTATCAATAGATAATAATTCAAAAGGTTCACATTAAACCAAATCTCTTTTGTTTACTTTTCTTATTAAATTGACATACTTTGCAATGTTTACAAAAAATTTTAGCATCTTGGACAGACAATTCCTGACCAATAATATTGACAAGATTAATATGAGCCTTTTAAAGTAATTTAGTACAAAGAGAGATTGCTATTATGATTTTGTATAATCCTTGCTTTTTAATAGTTAACACATCATTAATTTCTTTATACTTAGGATTATATACATTATCTAAATTTTGATGCTCTTTAATTTCTTCTAATGAGAATAAATTAACTTCCAAACTTAAATGTTGACAAATAGGATTTCTAGTTAACATATCAGCTTCAATATTAGTAGAACTATTTTCATATTTTATATCAAAATCATGCATAGATAATTTTAAAGACCATCTAAATAACCTACCTGTAAGATCTTTAATGTTCTTAAGCCAAACTAAAGCAGCGTGATCAGTGTGTACAGTAAAATAATTACTGAGTAAGTATTAATAAAATTTATCTGCATCACCAATACAAAACATTCTAATTCAGTAATTGCATAATTTTGCTCATAAGACCTTAATTTTCTAGAATGAAAACCAATTTGGATGTAGGTTCCCATCCTGGTGCTTCCAACAGCTTCTTCAGATGCATCTACAAACACATAATTACATATGTAAGATATAATAAAATATGATGGCTATGTTAAGAAATAATTGGCGACCTTAAAATTGACTATCCTAAATTTTATTTTCTCCCCCCTCCCCAAGTTCATCTGTTCTCCCAAATTCAAGATCTTTCCAAATTATTCAATTATATTTCCGAATTTCTGGGTTTACGCATCCATATTTCTAACCCTGTGATTAAAATATCATGCATGTAAATATATACACATAGTACCTACTAAGTTTTCTCATCGTACAAACTTCTAATATATCACATATATATAATAATATACAAAGATTACTTAAAAGTAACATCCAAGCATACAGTTTATATTTTAAATAAAAAAATATTTTGATGTGAAAAACATTAATATAAATCTAAATTAATTGCTGGTATGTAATAGACAACTATTGCTGTTACCTATATAAAATAATACATTACAACAAATGAAGTCGTTAAAATTATTTATTTATATAACATATTTAAATACAATTCCATAATTTTTAATATTTTAATACAGAAACAAGAAATTAAATTACAAAAATAATAAAATTACACATATATTTACTAATGCATGTTTAGAGAGCAATTAAAATTAAAAAAGTGAAATGCACTAAAATTATTTTCAGGCCAAAAAATTATATTGGTACATTTCTAATATATTCTTTGTTTGTTATGCTTACATAGCAAGTGTTTTTAGTTTTCTTTTATCTGAATATTTAGAAAAGCTATCATTTTTGAATTTACAATAATTGTTTAAAAGAGTATTTGTGCATGAGTATATAAGCAGTTGCATAATTTTACGTGACAAATGGTTTTTACAGGAAATAATTTTAATTTCCTTACACATAAGAATTTCTAATGTCATAGTGGATATTAAATTACGTTGGTTACATACTTGGAGGAAACTATTTTCATATTCAGGGCTTATGAGCTTCTGTATGACAATAAAATTATGCAGTATTACATTAATGACATCAGCAGATGGGTATTTTAACCTACCTCTATCACAATTATGAATATGTTTGAAATTGGGAGGAATTATTAGTGGTTTTTCAATAACTAAATTACCTCCACAGTCATCACATTTTAGCCTATTCATAACTGAGTGGCAACAATATCCAGCCAAGTATGCAATTAAAGGTAATTTATCAACCATAGTTTCAAGATCATTATCTGTGACATTAATATGCTTGAAATTATGAAAATATTTTACAATAGATCATGGGAACTATCATTAATCAAATCAAAAGAGTTAGGAAAGTCATCGATAACAATTGTCCCTTTACTTTTCGATATCATAGTTAGATTTAATACAGAACATGCATGTAGTTTGTTTTCTACTTCAAAAACCTGTCGAAGTGATATATGATAATTTGTTCCAGCCATCCTGCGATATAAACTAAAACGATGTTCCAATTCATCTGTCTGAATTTTACCGGGCAAAAAATACGACATGTTGAGTTCACCTAGACAATACCTACACATTTCTATCATACATGTTGTTGTTAATATAAGAGCAGAAAGTGTCTCTTTTGTCAACCTACCTGTATCACTCTTCATTTCTTTCCATTTCATCAACCAATCAAGAAAATTATTTAAAAATACAAACTTCTTGTCTGATTCATTCCATACTAATGGTTTACAGAAGTCATCACAAGAATGTACCCCCTTGTTTGGTGTTTTAACATTCATTATTGAAAACCACGACGAAAATATTTTAATATATGCAGATGTTTCGTGAAAATTTAACAAATTATGCTTTACTCCTAATTCTTTCAGGCCTTGTGATGTTTGATCGTTGAAAATTTGTAAAGCCAGTTTCACACTTTGACGTTCTAAATTTGTAGGCCACAGAGCTTTACGAGATATTGTATATCCATATTTTAACAAATTACCACTTTCAGCTTCATACATATTTTTTAAAGTAAGAAATGAAGAGGTACATACATTATTTGAAGACAAGTCAAAATTTGGAAAATACATAGCTTGTTCAGGGTTTTTCTGGTTTAACCAGTTGTTACGAACACTTTTAATAATATGAACAGAATCAACTGCATAAAACAATGGACGAGTTGCATCAACAGGATGAGGAAATACAAAATTTGATAATGGATTATTAAACAGAGATATACATCTTCTATTAATGGAATTATTGTCACTAACAACAACAATTACTTTGAAAACTATTGCTTCAAGACCAACAATTACTTTTTTCAAAACAGTGAACAAAACTTCAGCTGTCATTTTCTTCGATGGTAATATATGGACAACATCCTTAAAGCAGCACAAAATACTCTGTATCATAAATACATGTGCACTAGAAGCTAAGTTATCAACTTCCTGGCCAATTCCAACAATATCTCCACTTTTGTAGTCAAGAAAAGGTCTGATGTGAATTTCATCCATCATTAATGAAACATATAATTCATGCTCTTTCAGATAGCAAGCTTTTTGCTTAGCATATGCCAAAAACAACATATCATCTATTTCCTTTTGGGGATTTACATTTAATTTAGAACTTATTTTATGTATAGTACTTGGATGAGGCAAAAGTAAATTACCAGATTGTCGGACAAATTTATATGCTTGGGGCGATAACAAATAAAACATAGAAGCTAAAATTAAGGTATTGGATGAATATTGACGATTTTGGGGCTTACATTTTACAAGAGAAAGTTGTTCAATCATGAACTCAAATAAAATTTTATCACCTTCATTTGTGAAACTTAAAGATTTCATCAGGTTGATTATAATTTCAATCGAATTCATTAAGTCTTTAGTTTCTAACATTTCAATATGATCAAGTATTTCATGAATTTCATTAATATTACTTACTTTTATAGGTAACTCATTATACTTACTACTGATATGAGTCAATAACTTATTTTGAAACGATACAGATAATAAAAGATCTGCAGTAATGTGGACTGCATAAAGCAATTTTACACATCCATCAGTGCATTTTAAATTCAAAAACATCAAGATATTGTCTTTGTGCACAACGTTCCAAAATGTAGAAAATTTATATTGCATACAACAGGTTAAAAGTTCATTAAAGTCTGAAAATGTCCTCGATTTATAATACTCAGCAGCTGATAATTTACTATGAGCAATAGCTTTCATCATGAGGTTTGCTTCTCGTTCCATTTTTTTCTCATTCGGACTTTTTCTCGAACTACCAGCTTGTGAAGATAAATACGATGGACAGCCATCAAATATGCTAGGAAAAGCGCCTTCTTTTAGTTTTGGTCTCTGCAGTGAAGCTTTAATGATTTTCCCATTTTTTTCATCGAAAGCTGATGTTTCCGAGATGAGGTCATCAGGTTGAAAATGTTTATGGCACACCTATTAAGTAAAAGGAAGACATCATGTAACTAACTTCTTAAAACAACCAACTGTAAAGCAAGATTGAATCACTTTCCTTATAAATAAAAACATTCAAGCTTTGGCAATGCTTTGGGCAGGTTAAATTTTAAATGCATATATGCAAATTAAAATTTTCTTTCAAATATTTAAGGATCAGTTAACACTACATATAAAAAATCTGATCATGACAGCATACGACCTCCTGCCTATTCTATGGCTTATACAGCAACGAGCTTTGAAGTATCATCAGCCCTTGATTGTTTGCAAATTAAATGTAATTTGTTGATTCATCAAATAGAAAACTATACACTGAAACCTATTTATACATGTTGGCGGGAGGTAAAAATTATAGCTTGCAGAAAGTTTCCATAGCAGACTAAGAATATTCTACCAACAATTTATTGAATCTTAATAAATTAATTAGGATTACACCTACCCGAGAATATGGAGTTGCTGAGAAGTCCTTCCTAGGTATATTTCTTAGCCACCTCTCTCTAAGAGCATCATTTTTGGGAAAGGAAAATGTATGCACCTTTTCAGTACCTTTATAATTTCCCCGACAACCAGTTACACAGCATTTAAATGGCATATTTTCTGTAAAAACAGTACAAAAATCAGTTATATAAATACTAAATGTTATAACAATTTTAATTTGCATAATTATACATTGAAATTCGATACACCATAAACCAACGGTGGAGAATTTCAAATGTCATTCAAACATTTGAATAAATGAGACTTCAAGAAATTCGTATCTGAAGAACACCTAAGCTTCTATTAAGATATCTATTATTATACTGAAATTATTACTTGCATCAATGATGATAATTTTGATATTTAAAACATGCTGAAACAGTCAAATGAAAATAATATGAAACTTCAGGTGAATCATGTTTAGAATATTGAACAGTAAAATATATACGTGAAATCTGAAGAAAGACTTTGTTTGGTAAACTAAACACTATTTATGGAATGTTAAGATGAATTTACTGCTTTAATATTTAAATACATTGTATGCAAATACACAGTATAAATTTAGAAACCACATAAAATACATCTTTCAATAGTGATAAGTTAATACATAATTAAACTCACAATAAAACAAACGTTTTTACTAGACTGTTCTTCAAATACTGAACGCTTTGATCACATAACTTTAAAAGTTTGCCATTCTCACTTATACTTACACTCATTATACAATGCACTCACATATTAGCTATTATATTTATTCTACACACTCACATATTAGCGTACATACGTTTGTTAACTGATATACGTAATTATTAATTTAACTAGATTTATTGTATAGGTTTACTTTCAATTACATTTTTAAAAACTGTTAAGCTTTGTATAAATGATTAGGTTAAAAATTCGTAAAACAGTAATGAAATAATAAAAAAACTTTTATAAAAGAAAATACGTAACATTAGATACTGCACACATAAAATTAAAACTTCGGTGATGCACTTAAACAAAATATATTAAGTAAATTCAGAAATAAGATTAATAATAATAATAATGGCTAATCAATACGGAGATAAACATAATAAGTATATGTGTGTTACTAATAATTAAGCAATTAATACTTAATTTAATTCAACATTAGTAATAGCAAGCGTTTATTTCAATGAACAAAATATAAAGTTACATTTCAATAAATACGAACTTACCAAGTATTTCTTCTCCCCGACAGCACGTGCTAACATTCCAGTCTATGTACACCGCACAGCAATGGCTTCCCAATTGAGAATCCAAACCTCGAGAACATCACGTGGGCCTACTAACTTTGACGTCACACTTGTTTCTACAACCTGTCCATTGGCTTTATAATCTAGGAGGCACTGCTTGAATCCAGTAGATTCAAGACCAGATTCAAGACCTCTGGTCACATGACTTACTCCCACGTATCCCTGCTCATTACCGCCTCCCAACTGCACTACATTAAAGCTCCAGGCACCACTCCTGTATGCTACGTTTAAATTGAACTTTAAATAGTTTTTCATACCTAAGATTACCCTGCTTTGCCACCAAAAGTTTCTCTTACCTAAGGGCACGGTGCTTACGCACCCTATTTTTAATAAATGCTAATGGCTGAGGCCGGATAAATATTGGTCAATACTCTTTGCAGTAAATACCAAGAGTTAGAATGACGACTTGACTTGACTTTGAATCCAGTAGAGCACGTGTAGGACATGCTTGGCCGACGAATTGCAGCCCGTCAACCTCCTCCTGCATGTCTACCGGAACTTCGGAGAGCATTGCTTTTTGAGTGGGGTAATGTCTCCCAAGATCAGATCGATAATTTGATACTCAGCATGCCTAGGCGTTGTACGGACTGTATTGCATCGTCTGGCAGACATACAATGTATTAACAATCATACCAACCATGTAATATTGGTTATTTGTAAATAGATTTTTTTTTTTGTAATTTGCTCCAGGGAGAAAAAATCGCTATTTTTTTTAATAATATCAAACATATAGCATTTTTTTTTGCTCTTTACCTTTTGTTTAATAAAGAAGCTTTACAAATAAGTCAAATTTGTTTTGCTTCTAACTCTTTCTTTGCCTGATTTTCCATTATTCATACTTTATGAACATGAGTGTAAATTAATCATCCAAATTATACATAAAATCATTTTTGCATTTAAGCTAGTTCATCAATGGGTTAGTGGATAATATCACTAAACACTGGTTGCTCATTTTCATGGCTTTTAAATTGAATATATTGGCCGAACAGATTTTCATAGTTTCGGGATATTTAAAACGAATACGAATCAGTTTTACCTCAGAAAGTTTTCTATGACGGCAGTTTTTCCAAGGCAGACAGATCTCAAGTGCTTTGCTTTCATAAGTTATCTGTGTAAACATTTCAAAAAAAGAAATGTGTTAGGAATTATAGCATTTTCCCATGTGTGCCCTGCTATGTAGTAGTTAGCACATTCGGCTGTCAAAGTAGAAAGTCCTTGCTTCTATTCCTGGAGAGGATGCGATCGATTTTCACATTCCCGCTATGAAAAGCGTAATAATCGTGATTAAATTACGTTACTTGAATATGGGAAAGCACACGAGGAATATATGCCTAAAGGAAGAATACCATCGTGAAGGACATTTTAAGGGAAACTAGTAGTAGCTTGTATTCACGTTACACAGAGGGGGGGGAAGAAAATCAACTATTCAACCAACCTGCTCGCCTAGGTTGAACTCCCAGTATTCAGCGTTTTTCGGCCACTCGTGAGGTATGTTAGGCTAATAGGTTTCATATAATGCTATATATGTAATATTTTAACGATCTAATGTAAACTTCGCAAAATTCTTAATTCATGAATCAAAATCAAAATCGAATTAAATAATTTCTTCATTTATAGTCTGTGCTCTATGACTTAGAAGGAAAAGGGAAAAACTTAAAAACAATGCAGAACTCCATCTCTCTAAAACGACCACAAACAGCTACAAATGACTTGATCTGCTGTAGAGGTGGTCCTTTTTAGAAAGGTGGTGTTGAGCATCGAGGTTTATTTATGTACTGATGATTATTTAATACTGATCTTTTTGCAGGTGATCTCCACCAAAGGGTTCATTGTATATTAAAAAAAGAATATGCTATTTTCTCTACTGTTTGGATGCAAATTATAACTGGGTAAATTTAGTGATTGTGGACTTAACTAAAGAAGGGTGCTTCTTTTAACTTTTATTAATTAAATTCTTATAATTAAATCTTACTAATTAATTCATTCTTCGTTTATTAAATTAAAGAAGAGTAGCATACATTGCTTAAGAATTAATTCAACTTATGGTTGACTACTACTATTAGATACGTATATATACGTAGATAGCCTTACATATAAAACAGAAATTAAATTTTGGAAGAACTATAATGAAATTTTAGCATTCAGCATTACGTAATACAAAATAATATGCAAAAATTTTACAAAGAATATACAAGCGTAAGAGTGTACAAACATATTTCAGTTTCTTTCAAATAGACAGAAAAACTGTTTTCTGTTACTTTTGAAAATATAGGTCTATAATGCCCTGTGCCATTGAATGCTGCGTAGTTATTTCATCCTTGTAACTATTCGAGACAAAGTTATCCTTGTAGCAATTGCATGCCATAAAACAAGCATTAAAAGAACTCTTTTGATAGGAAACGAATTCTTCATAATATTGTTTACACATATAGAGAAATTTCGTTCCTTTTGATTTATTCTTCAAAGAATTTTAATTCATTTCCGTTGGAGATTCATGTGCTTATGAAAGAAAAAAAAAAAAAAATCTCACCTGAGAAGTATCAAAGTATGCCCCACAGAATCAACCTTGCAGGGCTCTTTACCCTACAAGTATTCCATGTTCTACTTGCCTGCGGATTCCTCCCCCTATCGATCGAAAGACCCACCCTCTATCTCGGTCTGCTAAGTCCGAACTCTCCCCCAACTACCTAGCCCCACGAACTACCCCTAATTGCTGACACTAGATTTTTTTTTTTTTTTTTAATCATCTCGCTCTCCCTTCATCTGATTGGAACGGGAAAAGAAAAAGTTACCCCTCTTTTTTTTTTTTTATTTTTCTTTATCTTGTGCTTAGGTCATTGCTTGTTTTAGGGTGAAAGAAAGTTCCGACAAGACCGTAACAGCCAATAATGAAATTTGAAGGTTTTTGCTGATTTCCGTTATCTTCTCAGGAAATATCAATTGGAATTGGAACATAAGTGTAGAAAAATTATTTTCTAAGTTTCAGGCTTTGATAAATAGGACTCTTGTTACAAAGATATTTTGGTAGAAGCCTAAACCGTGTTCATTGGTAGTTAAGTGGTTGAAAGCCTTAATAGAGTATAACTTAATAGAGTATAATTCAGATATTTTCGAAAATGTTAGTTTTAGCTTAATCTAACTTTTACGTTTATATATTTTGTATTTCTAAAGGGCGAAATCCTTAAAGATATTTCTGCAAAATTTATTTTCTCATGAGCTACTAACAGACTAGGGCTCAAATCCTAGAAAAGACGCGGATTTTATGTTGTCGTTCCTCTTTTGAGAATGAAATATCGGTCTACCCCTAAAAGAACAGTGATGTCCACTTCTAGCCGTGGATTTTGAGCCAGATAGGAAAAAAGTGGTTTCTTACAGTTTGCGCCACTCCATATGCACGATTTCACGTTTGGCGATAACTTGCTAAACTTGGCTTCTGTAGGACAGTCGAACAACGGTGAACTGAAATTTATATGAATTTAACCATGTTTAACCGAAGGTTTTTTTTTTTTTTTTTTTTTTTTTAACGTTTTGCTTGTTACCTTTATTTATTAAAGATCATGTTCTTCTCCCTTAAAACATAAAATTCAATCCAGCGGCAATATCGCAAAATATTTAAAATAGCATATCTTTAGGTGTGTGTGTGTGTGTGTATTTAATTATGGCAAAGCACACTAGGGCTATCTGCCTAAGGGGAGGGATGCCTTTCGTGGAGGACTTTCTAAGGGAAACTGGCTCGTATACACGTTACACATGGGGAAAACCACGAAAACGCCCATGCAGCCAGCCCGTTCGCGGGATTCGAACCTCGGACCGAACTACCAGTGTTCAGCGAACTACCACCGCTCGGCCGCTGGTGAGCCGCATATCTTTAGGATTTCCGATAAACGGTTCTTCCCCCGTACAGTGTTGCCATCTCTCGCTTTGAAATCGTTGAGTTTGTTAATCAAAAATTCGTTTAAATTTTTACAAAATATGAAATGGATAATAAAACAAATTCCAAATTCTGGCTTCCATACGCTTATATCTGAGTAGAGTGAATTTTGAATTTGAAATTTTGAATGACTAAGTTATTCAAAATTTGAAGTCTCTGGGCCGCTTTGTTTTTTCACAGTGCGGGAAACATCCATACATTCATGCGTATTATTCATTATTTAATTTCTTTAAATAAAGTACAGGTACTGTTCTTTAAATATAGTACAGGGCCATAATATTTGGCGGCAACAATTTGAAAAGTGAAACAACGCTTATCGTGAATCGACGCAAAATGCCAAAACGAAATTAATAGCTTTTCTGAGTTAACGCTCCTTTGCGCTAATAATTTAAAATTGAAGAGGAAGATAAGAAGGAAGTTTGGCTCTACTCTTTCAAGCATGAAATTGCCCGATATGGTAAAATAAAATTCACATGGATTTGAAATTGCTTAACAATAAAATGTAATTTAAAATTAAATTGAAAACAAAAATCTTTTGCAGCCTGGCTAATCGGTCCAACATTTATTTACCCAGACTATTTAAAATCGGACTGAAAAATTAATACCTATAGAATAGAATAATAGGTTTAAAAATATTTTTCCCCTTCCTATTTTTCAATAAATAAAACGCAATTTAAAAATTCAAATTTCTTTATTATGAACAATTTTTAAAAACGCATATTTATCGTAATTTCATTGGTTAAAAATTTCAATGTCTGTAGATATTTGTTTATCCTTTTCACTTTAGGTCATTTCTCTGTAGCAACTAACTGTATCGTTTATCGTTCAGCTTTAAAATACATTCCTATTACGTACTGTGACACGTAATAGTTATGTACTGTGACAAGGTTTCACTCATTATTCCAGTAAATTTGTCTAGCTGTTCGCCTTTAAAATTGATAATAATGTAGAATTGTAGAATTTCTGATTTGAAATCCAAATCTTTTCCAAATAATCTAAAAAACGATTCTCCATAAATCCGCCATATTCTTCGCGATTATGTTTGTATGATATTCATTTCTATATTTTCCTATTTCTGATCGTACAATGTCTGGAATCCATGAACAGTCTTGCCTTTTCTTAGACATTGTTTTTCTTCTATTATTTCCATGATGTTATTCAGTAAGATATCTTGGTAGAGTATATTCTCAACGTATATGTCTTTAATTCTGCTTCGATAGTCAATGTCTATTCTAAAAACAATGCCTCCAAAGTCCAGAAACGAAATTTTTGTCTTTCGTTTATTACTTTATTATTGCTGCTTATTACGAAGGGAGCCGCACGCGGCTCTCCAGTTTGCTGGAGGAAGCTTTTATTAATTATAAAATTTTCGACCATATCATAACAAATTATGATCAAATTTTATCAGTGCTTCGCATTTTCAGTTTGTTTAACAGCTTATGGCAAAGCACTATTTTCATAAATTAAGGATACCTTAGTGGGAGACCTATTCAGGGAGGCTAGCTTCCATTCATGTTACCCACGGAGAAAACTCCTATGCAGCCAGCTAATTCGAGAGCTACTTATTTAAGTCGGTCTTATTTCTTAGAAACATATTTTTATTAACTTTACTAATCAGTCTCTTGATTTTCTCATTTTATTGGAATGCTTTGCATAATTAATCAAATTATTTGTTTTTTGTATGTATACATATATATATTACATATGCTTACATTTCATATATAATTTCCTTTCCCCGAGATAAATTACTTCGAAAGTTTAGATTTAGAAATCTTTTTTTAAAACTATTTTCAGTGTCAAAGCTTTAATTATTCATTAATGCTGATGGCAATATCTGTGCCTAATGCTGAAATATCAAACATGAGATGAGCTAAATGCCGTCAGAATGCAGAATGCAGCCGTTTGCCAAACATGTTAAGCTTTTTGGTTCATTTCCTTTTTAAATAACAATTAAATGTTATAACACGTATCAGTGAAACGATTTTCACACTTTCTGCTATGAAATTTAATTAAATTAAATAACCATAAATTTAAATTAAATTGCTGTTTTCCAAGGATAAAATATGAAAGCTTTAGTTTTGTCTTACCGTTTTTTTTTTTTTTTTTTTTTTTTTTTTTTTTTTTTTTTTTAAATAGTATGTTGAAGACAGAAATATCAGTCTAAAGCTTGTTTAAGACATCGGACTTGAGAAAAAGTTAAAGCCGGAATAAGGGAGAGGGGCAAAGTTGCAAGGAGCATATATTAATGGTAACCTGCCTCGATTTTCCCTTCTGTGCGGGGACATCGCGGCTAGTTACTGATAACATGCAAGTGCCTAAACAAAAGTAACTGCTCATTGGTTATCCAATAAAATGTCTAAAATTTTTAGAAAAGGTTTTACAGTATTTGTCCTTTTTGGCATCAGAGGTGCTATTAGACATGATCTTCACTTTTTGTCCATATGATTTTCCAAATAAAAGTATGTTGTACCCAAATGTTATCGTGATGTATTATTTGTAAAGAAATAATATAGCGTTGCTACTAAATGCTATCACCATCCATTATTTTTATATAAAGTTAAAATCCAACAAGTAAATAATAAAAAGGTTGTAGAGACATTAAGTGTTTTTGGAAGCAGGCAAGATGAAAAATTAGCAATGCCTTCGCCAGGAATCGAACCGCGGACCTCTCAATTACGCGCTGACCACTACACCACGAAGGCTCGCTAAGAGGGCAGGAGAAATACTTTATAAGGTAAAAGAAGTTGTGTAAATACGTTACGTTGTAAGTACGTAATCTTACTAAGAAAACTGAATATTTCTATGATGAACTGAGAAGAGATTGAAAAAAAATGAATGGCAATTTAACAGTATATCGATAATTCTAAACACAAGCTGCTTTTTAAAAATTTTGTAATTTTGCTGTTGAAATTTATGTGGCGTAAATGAGAAGAAACTGCTCGTTAATAATAATGTTAAAAGACGAAAAACGTTGTATAAACCATTTTGTTAAGAAAACTGAACATTTATTTGATGAATTAAGGGGGAAAAAAAAATCTGAGTAAAAATTTTTAAAATGCATGGCAGGCCTTAACGCTTTGCCGGGAGTAAAAATATAATGCTTTTAAAAATTTTGTGATTTCACTGTTGAATTTTATGTGGCGTTTGGGCGAAGAAAGCACATACGCCACATAAGATGTTTAATAATAAAGTTAAAAAGACAAAAATAAGTTGTGTTATCAGAAGTCCAAGAACAGAATGGTAAACTAAGAACTCAGCCAAGATTTTTAAAGAACCTTAACAAACTCTCTGTGGCGAGGTTAAAATTTAAAATCCTTTCAGATTTTCCCTTTTCTTCCTTCCTTCTTTTTTTCATTTTATTTATTTATTAACTTTTTTTATTCACCTATGTACAAAATATACATATCGCTCAAAAATTAACGCACAATGCACTGTATCTCAAGAATGGTAAGCTCAAGAGAAATGGAATTGTGTAAGTAGAAGCATTGGTCCTTTGGTTTTTTGTCAAGTGCCATATGTGTTACATTTGCTTTGCACTGTAGTCGTCTTTGTTTCCATGACACGAATACATGGCCGTTCCATCGAGTGCCTTTTGCTGCTGGGTTCGAAATGAAATTTCCAGGTTTTTATCATTCTTAATGACTCCCTCAAAGCATTCTGACCAGTTCCGAGAGAAATTTTGCAGATAATCACACACGTTCACACACTTTCTCGTTGAGATCTGTTTCTGTATCCCAGTTGTTGGGTTAGCGTTAACGCGGATCTTTTTGCCATGGGTTCGTGGTCTCTGATCTATCTCATGGTGAAGCATCTGTCATTGCAGATGAGTTCCTCAATCACGGATGCGCTTTCATCGAAAATGACGACTGATGATGCTCTGTCTGACCTGAGTGTTGTAGTCACCAATCCTAAGCTCTGAAGCCATTGATGTACGCCTTCAGACCCTTGAACATCGCATTCTCCTACAGACCTTCTCCTTCACACCCTTGGACATCGTAGTTGGAGCGAACTGGGGCTTACTGTCCTTTACTTATATGGTGCTTAAAATTCACGCCAACGACAACCACAGTCTTATTCTCCTTGCTATGATGAAATTCGTAAGCTTGGTTTGATTAGGTCAGACAAATGAAGTTAGCTATAGTAACAACACGGTTACGCCAGTAACATACAAAGCTCTAGAGAGCGCTGACAGAGAACCCCATTAATTTCCTTTGCGGCATATGCTCGAATGTTTCCTGATAAAGTAAACTAAAGAGTGAAAGTAAACTAGCGATAAAAAGTTGCGTGTGGTAGAACAATGTAAGTGATTTCAGCTGAAATTATTCTTATAAAAAAATAATTTATCTGCCGCAAAATGATCGATTCTTCAACGGTAGTTCGTAAACGCAGTGATTAGTATCATTTATATGAAGATAATTAAGATACTGATCTAAGGAAACAAGAGGGCGTAATGTAGTAGTGTTTTGTTTCCACGTTTGTAAAGCATAAAATCATATGATTTTATGATTGAACTATGACCATAATTTCTTTCTTCGTCGTTTGCAAAGAGTGTTTATTATTCATTGTTCAAAGTTTAATCTCTCTCTGATCAAGCATAAAATAAATTTCTATTTAGCTGACTGAAGACGATCAGAAATGATGTTTGATGATGCAGCTTTGATGATGTTCGGTGGATCGTTATTTCCATACCTTAATTGGAATATAATGATGAAGCACGAAAATTTAAGAGTAGGCGAGATTTAGATGGATTTTTTAGTAGCAAAATCTTCAGTGTAATCCGAAAACTTCACTTTGCAGTATAATAACTGAAAGTTAAATTTATCGCTAAAAAATTTTAAAAATAACATTCTCTTAAAAAATATAAAGAAAAAGAAATCTTACAAATATTTCGCATTCCACCCTTTTAAGTAAAAATAATGTTTACTATTTTTGCCAAATGTAAGGCATATATTGGCAGTGCGGTTTTTTTTTCCAGTAAGTTTTAGAAATTATTTCTTTAACAGTTAATGAACTCTTTTGTGTCCGCAGATGATAATTCGTGGCAATAATTTCAATTTATCTACCATAGAATAAATTTTGAATGATAAAAACTGATGCCAGAGTATTATCGCGATATGATTTTCTGTGACTTTAAATTGAGGAGAAATTAAACTGAAGGTGTCCGCCGATAACATCGCGGCAAAAACATCGTGGACGAAAACGTCGCGGAGAAAACAACGCAAGGCGAAAACGTCGTGCTACAAAACATCGTGGGAGAAAACATCGCAAAGAGAAAACATCGCAGTTCTAAAACATCGTGGCACAAAACATCGTCGTCGAAAATAAAGCGGTTTAAAAACATCGTCGTCGAAAATATCGTGGTAAAAAATAAAGTATCTACAAATCATCGCATGACGATAACATCGCAGACATGCTTTTTTCAGGTTTTAATAATTGTAAATGGATATTCCCATAATGATTTGTGAGCGCAAGGTGTAAAGAAGGATAAATTTTACTTTCACATTTTTTATTAACTAATAAATTTTTGCTGAAAACGTAAGAAAACTTAAGCATAGAAAATTAAATGTAACTTATAGATTATACTTTTCATGAAATATTACCAGTAAAAACTTTATAAAAATGATTTATTAATGGCTTTTGTTAGTTAACTATGTCGGTTTAAAATTCTATTAAGTGCTATAAGTTGCATTAATTTTCTATGTTTAAGTTTCCTTTTTATTTTCTCAGCAAAAATTTATTAATTAATAAAAGATATGAAAGTAAAAATTATCCTTCTTTCCATCTTGCGCTCACAAATCATTATGGGAATATCCATTTACACTTATTAAAGCATGTCTGAAAAAAGCATGTCTGCGATGTTATCGTCATGCGATGATTTGTAGATACTTTATTTTTTACCACGATATTTTCGACGACGATGTTTTTAAACTGCGATGTTTTTGAACTGCTTTATTTTCGACGACGATGTTTTGTGCCACGATGTTTTAGAACTGCGATGTTTTCTCTTAGCGATGTTTTCTCCCACGATGTTTTGTAGCACGACGTTTTCGCCTTGCGTTGTTTTCTCCGCGACGTTTTCGTCCACAATGTTTTTGCCGCGATGTTTTCGGCTGTAACCAAAATGAATGCGTTCAACATCTGCAATTTAGCGTATGAAAAAGAAGCTTCATTTCACGCCACTGTATTCAAATGGAATAGAATTTCATAGAAGTTGAAATTTTTTCTTAAATGAAGAATATACAGGAAGATCTTTGTCAACTATGTTCCTAGAAAATGTGTCTGCCGTACGAAAAATAATAGTGATAAATCGCTGAACCTGTTAAACAAAATGCAGAAGGAGCTTAACGCTGAATTCACAACGATGCATAAAATTATTCAAGAACTGCATATGAAAAAAAATAGTTTCTTATTCGGTCTTCCCTTTTTATATATGTATGTACTACAAGCACTAGACACTTCTAGTCTTTCACCGCTACTAAGGCCGTAAGCGGTGGTTTTTTTTATTTTGGAGGCACCTAACAGGCGGCCACCATTACCTGCTATAAAAGCACAGACAGTTTACATTTACATGCCTGCCTTCTCCAGGATTCGAACCCGAGTCCTTTTGTATCACAATAGGCTCCCCTAACCACCATACCGTTCTGAGGGGGCTTCCATAATTTAACAGACACTAAAGAACAAAGCATGTCAGAATCAGTAAACAAACCTTAAAATTACTTGGTGATAGAGGACACAGCATTATTTCTGAAATAATAGCTAGTGATGAAATGGGCATACGTTTTTTGATCCCAACACGTCAAGACTAAAGTATGGATCGTTGAAGAAGACCCCAAATCAACAATGGTGAAAAGATAACGAGCAACGAAAAAAACAAATGTAGGTCATTTTCTTCAGGTACAGGAATGATCATCCAGTTAGAAGTCATCAAGTTAGAAGGACACTTACAGCTAAAACGGTACACCAAGTATCTTCCAGAAATTCTTCAACAAGTGAGTATTAGAGGATTCATGGTTCACCATGGTAATGCGTCTTCTCATTCAACACTGTCTTGAACAAAAGCACATCAAAGTGATGGAACATCTATCCTGCTTTCCTGATTTTGCTGTGACTTTTAGCTATTTTTTTAACCTAAAACATTTTTATTTATTTAATTTTTATTAATCTTCGGAATGAAAATGATAGTCATGAAACAAAATTTTCATGACTATCATTTTCATTCCGAAGATGAAAATGATGAGGCAATATAAAAGCATATTTTCCATGGATTCCAAAAAATGGATGGCTTGAAACATTTAATCTTTGGAAAATTTGCTTACGAAAGTGCATTGATGTTGGAAGGTCCTTACACTGAGCACTAAAGCGGTTATCACATTTAGTGACGAGCTCGGCTAGGTGGGATATTTCGGAGAAACTAGATTCTGGTAACATTGGTTTAAACGGGAGTGTTCCGAGAAAAGCTAACACGACTGCAGGCGATGTTCTGTCTACGGAGGAAGTGATTCAAAATGTTCTGGCAAAGCGGAACATTTTGAAACTTTTCCGAAAATGTTTTGTTTGCAGCTGTGTTCTGCGTAGGGATCAATTAGTCAGGCGAAAGTTCTTCTAAAGGATCACGGGTAATTTTCAATATGGCGATGGCTGTTGTTTGACTTCATGGAAAATAGGAACGGAAGCCGTTTTTATCGAAGAAATATGAAAAACACTGTATTTGTATGCCGCGTAAGAGAGAGGCAGTTTTGTTCTTCAACAAAGTTTCCTGAAGTTCAAAAAAATTACTGCGATTATTTCTTTTGACCGCTAATTGCCAGCGGTCGCTTTGATTAGGGGGTGAAGAAAAATATCCTTTGTACTGAAATCTGGAGGTATATACTTCTAGCGCTTGGGCTAATCAATATGTAAAGCGTTTGAAGACACCGAGCATACTTGGACAAATTAGCGCGTGATGGATTTCTTATTCCGAGGTAACTCGGACGAATCAGGGTGAAGGTTAAGCCAATGTCAGTTGCTTGACAATGTCAATCTAATGCGATGTCCATATTATGCCGATGTCGTTTTTTCACACCATCTGCCTTGTGCTCTTATTGATCCTGCAGATATCATTTACGTATAAGTCTGTGTCTACGTATCTGTGTCTGCTTTTGCTATACCTATGATAAGGAAGAGATCTTGATCATTACGTATTCTCATGCCTACTCATTTTTGCATTGCAATGAATTCAATGAATTCTTACATTCTACTACTTGCATTGCAATGTTGGCGTGCAAGGCCGACATTGCAGTCCCCCCCCAGCAGAGGTCACAGTGTGTAAAATATAGTTCATAAGAACGGGCTCTTCGAGGTCGAAAATAATAAGCACTATGAGAAGAATATCTGATTGAGGAAAAGGCATCTGATGTGACCGGGTAATTAGCAATCTTAACCAGTTGTATGAAATCTGCACCTAATAGCATACACAGAAACAAATATCCCAGTTTGTTTGCCATACCCAACGGATATACTGAGTATCAAACCATCCATAACCATCAAATCTTCGCTCTTAGAATAACTCTTGGAGCATTACAGCTATAGATAGGTAGCAAGCAAGGATTATAATACCGAATATGTTAATGAGATTAGTGTTATAGAGCTGGTATACTTCGTGCTACTTATATCTGTGTCTGCTATTGCTATACCTATGATGACTGTGTGCCGGTTAGAAATATGCATCAATCTTCTTATTCAGCGTTACATCATTATTAAAGCTTCTTTTTTTATCGTGTTAACTATATGCCAACAGGGATGTCACGCAGTGTGGATCCATGAATTCTGAAACCATACGCGATCTCATTCAGTTATGTTCCTGGATCAGTTGTGTTCGTGGTTTCTGGTGCTCAAACATTTAGCCACTATGGGCTTTAACCTGGCTTTGCGTTTGTTCCTAGGCAAGTGGCGGTGTATAGAGAATAAGCGCTAAAGATGCGCTGACTTTAATCGGCAAAGGACTGAGGCTGGTTCGAGCTGGTGAGTAACTTGCAGAAAATGAGAAGGCGCAGGCAGAAAATGAGAAAGTCAAATTTCTGTGGAGCCAACTACAGCGATTCAGAGAAGGTGAATAATTGACGTGGAAGTTGCAGCACAGGGCAGTGGAGGATACATGTCATCTCCGGGATTCGAACCCGGGCCCTTTGGTACTGCAGTAGGCTGACTCCCTTTACCATATACCGTCTGGAAGGGAATGCTATAATTATAGTATTACGTATATGTTGTCATAAAATAACGTAATTATGTTTATTCTTGTTATGCTAGTTTACTGTAATCTCTGATTAAATAGAAACATATACGATTCTACACTAGTGTAGTGCATTTTAAGGCTGTTACTACTGTATCGGTCTTGCAGTATTGTATTATAACCTTACAGAATCGCAAATGGGCTTTGCTGAAGCTCTAGCCGATAAATTAATTCATGTAGCAGTAGGCGTAAACAGAATAACAAGACAGTAAAGGCTGCCCTCTCTCCAGCGTTTGTAATTTTTATTTATCAGTTTTTTAACCAGTGAGTTTTAGATAAACAAAATTTCTCATTTTATTTGCTTTTGTTTAAAACAAAAGAAATACGCATTTCATTATTTTTAATTACTTTTCGATTTACTTGAAAGCCTGCTTGAATTTTATTGCCAGCTATGGCTTGGTTAATGTGTCTTTAAATAAACAATAATAGCCTTGTTTATACGGCGTAAGAGAGGGCTTCTGAAAGCTTCGGGAAAAATCACTCGTAGGCCTTCAAAACTGCATTTTCGTAAATATTTCAGAAAGCTGTCAAGCTGGCCAGAAATGGTTAAATATCGGCAAATTGGTGACAAGGGTATTTGCCCGTGTCTTGCGTAAGTTACTTTATTAAATATTGTTGGACTAAGAAATGAAAGATCTACAATTCTATATAAGAAACAAACTCTTAGATACAGAATATGTGGTTACAGGAAAGGATAAGTTTTTCATCAACCGTTATTAGCCCAAAGGGGTAGTTTGCTCAGAAGGGCTATTAATTTCGTTTTGGCATTTAGCGTTGGTTCACTATAAACGGAGTTTCACTTTTCAAATTGTTGCCACCAAATATTAGAGCCCTGCATTGTATTTAAAGAAATTAAATAATGATAAATTCGCATGAATGTACGAGGGCTATCCAGAAAGTAGATTACGTTTTGGAATAAAAAAATAAACAAAGTATAGGAAACAAATTTTATTATATACAGATGAAAGCCACACTCAAATACTACTTTTCTACATAGTCACCATACAAATTAAGGCATTTATCGTAGCGATGTACGAGCTTGGAAATTCCTTCGTCGAAAAATTCGGCCGCCTGCGCCTTCAACCACTTCGTTACCTCTTCTTGCCTTCCATCTTGCACAAAACTTGTGGTAACCAAGCTTTTCGCTGATGATTTCGTGCAACAAACTTCGCGAAATTTGTGGAAAACTCAAAGAAAGTTCCGTTATTGTGAAATTTCGATTTTCACGGACTTTAGCATCGACTTTTTCGAGAAGTTCGGCGGTCACTATGCTGGGTCTCCCACTTCGATCTTCGTCGTGAACATTGGTTCGGCCATTTTGAAATCTTATGACCCACTGACGCACTCCACCTTCAGTGATAATGTTGTCCCCATACACTTCACGAAGCTGCCGATAGATTTCTATCGGTTTACAGTTTTTTGCAGTCAGAAACTTTATTACTGAGCGCACCTCGCAGCTCGCGGGATTTTCAATTAACGCAGACATTTCAAACCGTCACAGTATCTGAACGGAGCACAGCACGAACCTCTCACTAGCACGGCTAGATGCAGACTGAGCTGCGCAACGCTCTGACCCCAAGATGGCCGCGCTAGCCCCGCCCCTAGCGGACACAGACGGAAACGTAATCTACTTCCTGGATGGCCCTCGTATGTATGTATGTATGTTTCGTGCGCTGTGAAAAACAACGGTACCTAGCGACATCAAATTTTGAATAACGTAATCCTGCACTCGAATATGGGCATCTGGAAGCCCAAATTTTGAATTTTTTTATTATCTGCTTCGTATTTTGCCAGGCATTAAAGAATTTTTGATTAAGAAACTCAACGATTTCAAAGCGAACAATGGCAACTCTATACGAAAAAAAAAAAAAAAATTATCTCCAGCGCTCGAGACTGTGTTTCGGAAATTCTAAAGATATGCTGATTTTAAAATTATTTTGTGATATTGCTGTTGGATTGAATTTTATGATTTAAGTGCGAAGAACATGATATTTAATAAATAGAGGTAACACACAAAACGTTAAAAAAGTCCCTTTTGGGGTCGTAATATAAAATCTGAAAGCCTTTCCCCCCCAGTTTTAATATGGAAATGCCTTTTAAACTGTGAATGAGTTAAGATATTATAAATTCAATCACACACAATGTAAATCCTAAAATTATTAGTCTAAAAACAACAAATAAATAAATAAAACAATACAAAATATTACAGCAGTAGACGGAATGAATAACGCAATCAAATTAATGTAAATATTTTCAACACTATGTGAGCTAGGTTTACAAATATGTCAAAAAGTAACAGCAGAAATCTCACCTACGATAAAAACATTAAATATTTTCCCCTGATAATATAATAAAATAAATAAATATAATAAATAAATAAATAAATAAATGCTTCCATCTCTCAGCTGTTACTGATGACAAATCACGCTAATATTCCCTACATATCTGATGAATTCTAAACCCAGGAAAGCGATTAATTTTCGAAATTTGATGAATTCTAAATCCAGGAAAGCGATTAATTTTAGTTATTAACATTTATTTTCAACGTTGGTCGAATTATTAGCAAGAATTTATTTCATTAGTGAACCACCCCTTTTCGCGTTCATTGGGTATATTCAAAAAAGAGGGGAGAGCGAAAGGAATGTTTGCAATTCCTAGGAGTAAACAGACCGATCCTCTTTCTCTCCCATGGAAGGAAATAAGAAGAAAGAAATGAAAAGGGAGGCCATGGAAGGGTGGATGGAATACCAGGAAGCGGTAGGAAATCTATTGGAGTCCGATTTTTCCTGTAAATATTGACGCTCCAAAGAATAAGTTTTTCGTCAAACTATCGATTAATGAAGTGTTATTAATTGCAATAAGGAAATGTCTTTTAAACTGTGAATAAGCGTAAAAGCAAGAATTTAAGGAAAAAATAGACGTTTCATACAATAAGCATTTCTTTTAAAACTCATAAAACTGTTACTGAAGTAAATAGGGAGAAATAATTTATTATATAGTTTCATGAGAGCAAGGGATTAAATAGTTCATCTGCAATTTTATATCACGAATAATAAAAGAGTGGAGCACCCTTAATAAATTTATAAAGATAACGGCTTCTTATACTTCTGACAATACAATTCGATTTCTAGATTTCGTTTATGCGAGCACCCGCACGTCTATCATTTATGATATAATATGAAAGAAGAATGATAGAAAAAAATCTGACATGACTTTCCTTATACGGCATATTAAATTATACATATTTTTTGCTACACTCCATGTAAATTTATTTCCTGGAATTATTCTCATTTAATTAACCAGTCTCTAAAACAAGTTGAAAATGACATCAAAAATTGCAAATTTGAAATTCAATATCCCGTACGTAAGCACTGCCAAACGAAAAAAAAAAAAAAAAAAATGGGACAGTTCTATAAGTTCCCGTTCTACTGGGCCGATTAACGAAATTTAACTTGCATTTTTCATGTCTCGAAAGCGCAACTAAAGATAAATATTAGACCAATGTTCTAACATAGGTATTCTGACACACATTCGGACTTTTTCTGAAATGAAATACTTATTTTTTTCAGTTTTCGATTCTACGACTTAAATTACGACAAAATGCCAAGTTTTATAAAAATGGCAAGAGTAGTTTTAAAAAAATTATATCTCAAAATTTTAGCTCCTCAATGTTAACTGAATTGGTATATATTTATTAATATTTATTACTATCTCTTTATTTTTATTAAACGTACATGATAACTTCTTTCACAAATGGAAATTTAATTTCAATTTAAATAAAATTCGTAAATATTTTCTGATTTATTTTTAAATTTGTATTTTTACTAATTTTTGTAAATTTTTAGAATTTTTTTTTTTATTTATAATTTATAACATTTTTACCATCACCTTACAGTAGATGTATTTCTAATCATACCTACAAAAAAAAATAAGAGTTTTATATTCAAAATTTCCTAAAATATACTTGAATTCACATATTGGCATTTTTTGAAATTTGGCATATTTGTATAATTATTTGAAAAAATGAACGATGCACATTTCTTCCGCTCGTGCCCAATGAAGAAAAGGGAAAGAAATATAGGTTAATATAAATTAAGAATTTCGCCGAGTGAATTATTCTTGGCGCAAACTGAAAACTAAGCGCCAAGATACATTTTCAAATTTCTCTGTAAGTTTGTCACTATATTTTACAAAATTTAAGATTTGGGCATAATTTGAGTAGTAGAATCGAAAAACATTAAAAATCGTTAAAGTCTGATTTTGTGTCAACACTGTATACAAATATAATACATATCCTAAGTCGAGTTTTCGTGACATGAAAAATCCAAATTAAATTTCGGTCCCAATAGAACGGGAGCTAAAAAACTGTGCCATTTTTTTCAAGTGTGCAGAGTGTACATGACGTATATATGTCACGAAAAAAACCGTTTTACAGTTCGTTTTGGTAAAAAGAATCCTTTTTTCTGTCTCCGTACATACAGATATCAAATGGAATAGGTGAAAATAGCCAAATTCTTATTTAATCCGTAGAATTACAGGTGGCTGTCTTAAGGGAGGGTAATAAGACGTTGAGCTAGCTGCAGCCTACCAAGGTCAGTTGTAAAGAGGTTTTTTTCAAGATGCCACTGGAAATATCGTATGTTCTCCCGTACTTATTTTTAAACAGATTTGTTTCTCCCCGTGTTTTAATACTGCTTTCATACCAACGCTCAGAAGAACTCTTATTCAATTATGCGACAGTCAATGTGTCACTTAACCACAGCTTAACGCTCTACTATATGGGATGCAAGGGGAGCAATTATTGATGACCTGACACGCCGATTAAATTAGAATTTGGCAGGTTTCCCCAACTCCGGACATTATTTGGCGAGATTTTGGAGTTCCTTTTTTTCCGGGTGACATTTTTTCCGTTCCTTATTTTCCGGGGACATTCTTTCCGTTTCCCTTTTTTCCGGGTGACATTTTTTCCGCACACCAACTTGGCGACATTTCTAAACGTGCTTTAGTTTTCCCATTGCAAAATAATGGTGACATATTTTCCGTTCCTTTTTTTCCAGGTGACTTTTTTCCTACAATCGCTTTTACTTCGTACAAGGAAATAAAAATATAGGCAATAACAAATCACATTTCTCAAATTTTTGAGTGAAACAGAGACCCAGTGAGTTTCAATCAGAGAGACCTTTAGATGAAGCCCCTATTACCTATGATTTTATGGAAAGGAATCTTGCATCCAAAACTAATATCTTCATCATTTTGCATTTACGCCGTCCGCTGAAAAAAATGCATAAAAAATTTAATTAAATTTGCGTTTGTTTTATATTGACTTTATCTTTTTTGTCTTATATTTACCGATTTTGGATTATGAACTCGAGCACAAAGTACTGTTGTAAAATTTAAATTAGCAATTGCATGTGGTCCAGGAACAAATAAATCCATTTTATATTAATTCCAATGGAGAAAATTGTTTTGGTTTACAAACATTTTGGTTGACGAACAGCCGTCAGGAACGAATTAAATTAGTGAAACATGGAGGTTTCATTGCATTTCATAAATCCCGATTAAAATGTGACTGTGACCTGACCTCAACCAGCTTTCGCAATCTCTGAAGCCGCCATAGTTCTTCAATGGCGTCGACAGAAAAATAAGACAGCACGTTTGTTTCCGGTCATATTTTATAACGAAGCTTCTTCTTTTTACGGAGCTGTTAACGGGAAAGAACAGGTATCACACCCACTTTCTATTTACACTGTGTCACCGAAATGCAAATGCGACGCCAAAGATCTTACGAGCCGAACTTGTGTGTGTGTGTGGTCTACAAGAGGCATTAATGGCAGAGCAATTAGTAATGCGTCAGTCACACTTGATGTCTAAACTCTAAACTGGACAAAAAAGAAAAAAAAAAAAAAAAAAAAGCTGAAAGTGTAAATAGCGGTGCTGCTTCTTCGCAAATGGGTCGTAAAGATAGAAGGAAATTTAGCTTAAAGCGTGACGCATAAAACCTATCATAAATTTAGCACAGGAAAAAGAGTCAGTTCCTTCCACAAACTAATTTTAAAGGCAGTTAAACGACATAATGCATGTAGAACAAGGATATCTGAGTTTAACGCCAAATTGTAATACTCTAGTTGCACTACTTGTTTAAAACAACTAGCGGAAGTACCCGATGCCAAGTTAGACTGAAAGCAATGTATCTAACAACAGAGAGAACGATACCGCTGCAATCCTTCTCTAATAACGATGCAAAAAATACGATAGTTGCACTACTTGTTTAAAACAATTAGCGGAAGTACCCGATGCCAAGTTAAGTTAGACTGAAAGCAATGTATCTAACGATACCGCTGCAATCCTTCTCTAATAACGATGCAAAAAATACGATTCATAGACATACATTTTCAGTCTGATGCAATATGGAGGGCCTATCAGCGGCCGAGCGGTAAAGTCGCTGAACACTGGTAGTTCGGTCCGAGGTTCGAATCCCGCGAACGGGCTGGCTGCATGGGCGTTTTCGTGGTTTTCCCCATGTGTAACGTGTATACGAGCCAGTTTCCCTTAGAAAGTCCTCCACGAAGGCATTCCTCCTCTTAGGCAGATAGCCCTAGTGTGCTTTGCCATAATTAAATACACACACACACTGATGCAATATGGAACCCAGATAAAACATTTCGATAGGAAAAATAAACTAATTCTCTCTCATTATATCAGCAATAATGGTACGCAGTTTTTAACGATTTTCGTCGATTAGAAAATCGAATGGTCGTAAAAGCTCAAATTCCATCCAATATTTCACCTATATTCAATTTTAGTCGATTAAATGTGGCAAAAAATTTATCATGATTGATCAGAAATCAATAACGCGAACAAACAGACATCATTCTTTAGATATACAGATTTTGTAAAACTTACAAATTTTTGATTAACAAACTCTACGATTTGAAAAGCGAGTAACAGCAACACTTTTCGAAATAAAGCATTTTTATCTCCAGCGCGGGAGATTATTGCCATTCGGAAAACAGAGTGCGAAAAATAGTGTTTTTGGAGTTTTTAATTAATATTTCGGCTGATTAAAGTCGTATGAATATGGGAATAGTCGAAATGGCTTCCCACGAATTTTGGAATCGGGAATAATGTATTTAACGTTTGGCAATGCTATTTTTATTTCATTGTAAAACTTAGAAATTTTTATTAACAAACTACGATTTGAAAGCGAGCAGTGGCAACATTTCTCGAAATAAAGCAGATTTTTATCTCCAGCGTACGAGACTGTTGCCACTCGGAAAAATGAGGGCGAAAATGATCGTTTTTCCGAGTTTTTAATTAATATCTCAGATTTTAACGACTTTTGGGGGGAGGGAAAGTGGACGTCGACCTTTTCCAGGACCCAGAAAAGAATTATAGAAAGTTTGGTGACGATAACTATAGTAGTGACTGATTAATCGCGAATAAACACACAAACAAACATTCTTCTTTATATATATAGATGAGTAACTTTTCGTTCAGTCTTTTAACTCAGAATTCTCTAGCATAAATTAATAAAATCAACTAAAGTAGATATATGAATAAAATGTACTGGTACTTTCACTTGAAGTTACAAATACAGCAAATGACAAAATTTAACTTCCACTACTTTCCGCCTGATAATACATTAATATCTAATCTGCAAAAAATCGAGGTCTGATCGAAAGTCTAAGAACTTGGCTCCTATCCTGACACACCAACTCATATTATTAACTACAAATGAAAAACTTGTTGATCAACAGTCATCTCAACACGTCAGTATGTTGAATCAAAATCACCGCTTTCAGGGCCTAAATTTATCATTCCTCTGTCTCTCTGAACTTAAATTCTAGCTCCTTATTTAAACTCTCTCATTTGCATTTTCTGTCGCAGTAGACGAAACAGTAGAAATGCGAGAAAGTTTCAACGTAACAAATAACGTGTTATTTAAAGTGAACCTTATAATGCACATGAAAATTTTTCGATGTTTTATGCGGAATTAGATATGTAAAAAATTAATCCAAAAGTATATTACAAGAAAAGGAAATAAGCCATTTTTGTAAGCTTTTATTTAGTTTTCTCATGGTTTTTGACAATGACGGTGCGGTTCTCTTGGCGGTCGCCTACCTCGCCTTTCTTTAAAGCCACCACCACTTAAGCAGTTGCATGTTACCTTTATTTATTCAATATCATGTTCTTTCCACTTAAACCATAAAATTCAATTCAACAGTAATGTCGCAAAATAATTTTAAAATGAGCATATCTTTAGAATTTCCGATATAAAGTTCCGCGCGCAGAAGATAAAAAGGCTCCCTCCCCCCGTATAGTGTTGCCATTGCTCGCTTTTAAATCGGTGAATTTGTTAATCAAAAATTCATTAAAGTTCTACAAAATAGGAAATCGATAACAAAACAAATTTCAAATTTCAAATGTGGGCTTTCAGATGCCCATATTCGCAGTAGGATTACGTCATTCAAAACTGGATAGCTCTAGTTACCGTTGTTTTATCACAATGCGAGAATGTTTTATCACAAACATTTATGCAGATTCTTCATTATTTAATTTCTTCAAATATAATACAGGGCGATAGTATTTGGTGGCAACGATTTGAAAAGAGATACAGCCTTTTACAGTTTTCAATGCAAAATCGCAAAACGAAAACAATAGTCCTTCAGAGACAAAGGCCCTTTGGACTAATAAAGTATATAGTAATACTTAAAGCTTTGTTTATGTGAACATCGAGCAGCTGAGTGCATCCACGGCACATACATTGTTTTCTCTTCGCCTTTTCTAATATAAGTCAGAAATGATGGAAACACAAATTCAAATATATATGTGATTTGTCCAATGAGTTACGATTATGTTAATTCTATATAAGAACGCTGCATGAAAATTTCTGTTTATATTTGAACTACTCTCATATCTCCAAACCAGAAAAGGCTTATACTGGAATAGCTTGTGTAAAAATATAGTCTTCTTCACCGTCCCATTAATTTTTAATTAATAAGATATTCGTATATATCCAACCTGAAGAATTTTTATTGCCACTATATTTTCACACTTAGCTTGATTTCGTCATTTTATTATTAATTGAAGTTTTAGCTAGTCATTTATTTCTAGCCTGAATGCTTTTTATTTCTCAATAACCTGAAATGAAGAAACATAGGTTTTCTTACTGATTGATTGCAATACCTAATTCTTCATTAACAGAAATTTAATGGTATAGCGTTTTAAATCTCGTTCGCCTTAGTAACTAGCAATGAAAGCATATGCTACAATGAAGCCCACCAGCTGCTAATATTCGTCATCACCTGTTTTAGGATGTCAAAACTGCCTATTATGCAGATGATATGGCAATTTTGTGTACTCTCTGAAACACTGACAAATTTGCATACCTTCTAAACCAATCTCTAAAGAACATTACAATTTGGTCTCAGATGAAGTTCTGAAGTTCAGATTAGTTTGAAGTAACTAAAATCTAATCCACAAAAATCACTCTTCACCGATATTACTAAAGATTGAGAGCACAGAAATCATATAAGACAGAAATCATATAAGACATCGTGGTGGATAATATACCTCTAGCACAGAGAGCAAATCCAAAGTACCTTGGAATACAACTTAATCCTGAATTGCGCTTTATTAAACAAATCATGAATAGCGAAAATAAGTTTTAAAGAAACTAAAAACCCCAAAAAGCTTATGTGGCACTAGCAGGGGAGCAATAAATATCATTAATGGAGCAAATTCCTCTACGAACAACGAAATAGCGATTCAAGAATGTGTCCTCAAAATTCTTAATTACAGAAGAAAGGCCCAAACCATCACCTTCATCGACAAAGCTGGAAGCCGAAATTCCTATCATATTCCATGAAACTCCTTTCAGAACTGGTCCAGAAAAAACAGACTTAAAAGATTATCTACTTTACAATTCGAGCCGCCCAATTGGGATAGTAGTTAGTAACTCTGACTACCGTATCGAAGGGCCCGGTTTCCAATTCCGGAGAAGGCGTGGATGTTTGTAATTGTATAATGTTTGTATAGTATGGACGCACTCAAAATATGCGGCGAGCCGAAAGTTCTCTCGAGAGGTTGTGCTAGAAGAAATGTGGGTGACTCGTTCCCCCCACGTGTTCTCCTTCGAAACTGGGGCCGGAATTGAGCTGAAAGTCTTACTGTCACCTGCCCCGCTGGGGGTCGACTTAGAGTACTCTGCGAAGTACCGACTAGGATCTGTACCTAGGCAATCTAGGCCACGGGGGTATAAAATTTATGAACTTGCCCGATGGTCCATGGGGTGAATCTATACTCACTCTTCATGGACCGGGAGGTGTAAGTCCTCATCCACCACGCTATTGGTAGCCATATAGCAAACTGGACCATTGAGAGTCTGGTTACTGCTGTCCTTGGTATTCCATGTAAAGCCTAAGGAGAGGAGCATCCCGTATAGTGCTGGCAGGTAGCCATAATCAACGGCCAGTCATCGCTCCAAGTTCTCATGCCCAACCCACCGAGGTCTCGGTCTGGCCGGGACGGTGGTTCTGGGAGCCTCAAAATTATTGGTTGTGGGATTCCTGGGCCCAGCAGGAATATAAAATCATCATCTTAGGGTGACACTGACTGATGCTTTGTATCAGTCCCCAAATTGTGTTTAGTTCACGGGTTGAGTATAAAGTTTAGTTAGTTAGTACTGTCACCTGTATACAGGTGACAACTTACCAACGACAGGCGCGGTCTTGACTCCTTTCCACGATGAATTTCGAGGTAGTGCTCTGATTTTAGACAAGCGAGATTAGTCACAACAACAACGCAACACAACTTCATAATTCGGTTCTTAAATAAGATAAATAATCGGTCTTGATCATTGCACCCTTGCAGATCTCGAAGAACCTTTACTCTTCACAACCACCTCTAAGAACATTACAATTTGAACTATCCTCACTGAACCAAGTTCGAAAAAAGAATTAACAACTGCAGTCTTTGCAAACGGAATGCAGACTAGCAAACCTATATTAGAATGTAACCTTGTAGGGATTTATATTCATTTCAAATACCCAATTTACTTTAATTTTACGTTTTTTCCTATAAGCCTTCATTTCCCTAATTGTCAATGCCAGAATATTTAAATTTGGTAGTGCGCGTGAAGTAATGCAGATTCTACCTTGAGGAGAAAAGGTAAAATACCGAATTCTAGAAGGAAAAGTTAGAGAGTTTGGGCAAGCGCCGTTACCTCTGTAGCGTGAACTTCTATTTTCTGCATTTATTGCTGGTTTTTTAACGTGGCGTAACAGCTATTACTTTAATTAAGACACAATAACACGCCGAACAAATACTAATTCAGAAGTCAAACAACAAAAATCAGCGTTATATTTTCGAAATTTTCACAGAACTAGTTTCGATGGTTTTACCGAACCACCGTCCTCAGCTGCAAATGTTTCACTTCTGAATTAGTATTACTTTGTTTCTCCTTGATTTCGACGCAGTTTTAAGTAACAGGAATATCTGAGCCCTGTAGCGTAATTTCTACTACTTGTTTAAATATCTTCGAATTTTAGTTTAGTTCTTGTTAGCTGAGTTACCGACCGAGTGAGGTGTAGTGTGTTAGCGTCAAGTCGATGCATTGTGAATTTTAAAGAGTTTAATAAAAGGTACTTTTAACCCTTCTCTTCTGTGGTTTTTACGCATACTTCAGTTGTCACTCTAGAAGATAGACAAGTAGATCTTACAACCTCATTCATGCATATACTGATGGCTCAGGTGAAGAAACTATCTAGAACGGTAGAGCTAGCATGCGTACAGTGCTACCAAATGGTATTACAGTGAACCACAAGTTTGGCAGAGGCACCCTTGCCTCAGCTTTCACCACTAAGCTGAGAGCAATAAACAAAGCCTTATATGAATGTTATCTATTTGAGAATAAGGTAAAGCCAAATGGTTTGGTTGTCTTCTGTGACTTCAGGACTATCCTAGAGGCAATAAATAAAGCTCAGACAACACTTACTCAAGATATTCAGCATCAACCGAAGGAAATCAACAATCTAGGTAATATCAGAATTCTGCAGTGGATTCCCGCTCACTTGGGCGTTTCTGGAAATGAAACTGCAGAGAGACTTGCCAAAGAAGCACTATTTTCTTCTTTGGCAAGCTTCTCTGCAGCTTCATAGTAGATCGCTTAGATCTACATTTAAACGATCTTCCTGATAATAAAATTACTCTTGACGATGCAAATGTCATCACAAGGTGTCGACTTAGGGGAAATACCATCAAAAAAGACTACAAGATTTGTGAAATTAGTGCTAATCACAAGAGACCTGTAAATCTACTCAGATACCCAGCACTTTTGGGCTATGCAGATAGAAAGAGATGGCACTAGATCCTATCGTTCCTGCAATAACTGTATCAAGGTAGCAGTAAGTCCAGACCACCATATTTTTGACTGTCTCGGAATTATAGGGTCCCTGAGTCTACTCGGATAATATCCTTTTGATTCTGAGCAGCTCCGTTCTGGGAATATCTCTGAGATAGCTGGTTACGTTTTATCTACACATGATTCTTTGTGATCAGTTTTAGGCGTTCTCATCCCTGAAATCCCGAAATTGCCAGATTATAGAACATTTACTGTATAAAGAAATATGAAAGGAATGATTGTATATCATAAAGATAAAACAATTTTATTGCCTTTGGCTTGAGCAACAAGCTCAAACAGGAATTCTGGAATTTTAACAGGAACACTTTTCTGGAATTTAAAACTAAATTCCAGAACAATTATAGTTAGCCAGACGATGAAATTGGGGTAAATCACAGTTATTTATGTCATTTCCACCGCAAACTATTAAAAAAAATACACTATTAATTATATTTTCTTATTTTTTTATTTCAGATAAAATGCATGTGAAGTCAAATACCTAAATGTCTTTAGCATCTGTAATCAAAGCATGAAACACTAGTAATTAATATTGACTACTAAATGCCGAAAATGTCCTCAAAATAACATTTTCGATACTTTCTATTTGCACGAACAAAAGTCAGACATGTCTGACATTCAACAAAATTTAAAAGGAAAAAAGTATAAATTTTTATAATTCCTAAGCTATTTTCTGTCAAAAGAAGTAAGTAAAGAAAATAAGAAATGTCTGTGGAACACAAGTGATGATAGTTAATCGATATTGCGTCTTGTTACATGAGCTGTCTTTTTATCGATTTGCTTTTACATTTTAATCGATGCTCCCTTACTACTTACTGGACGTCCTTGATTATTCATCCCATGCTGTATTCTTCCTTTACCGAAATTTTGGAAGTTCTTCGAGCTATGATTACAGTAAACTGCCTCGGGCATTTTAATGCAAAGAAATGTTCACTTTTTATTGCACATGTGTATAAAGTAGTCGAATGGGAGAGAACTGGAAGTTCGATTCGGCTTTTTAATATTATGAATGTCTTGATCCAGTCTTTCCTTCTCATCATATTAGGTCAAACAACTCTATCCCATCCCTCATCATTAGGCTGGCAATTTTATCATGGGCAAAAAGAGGATAAATTAATGAAATAGTAACGAAATAAATCATAAAATTTATTAAAAATGTTCCGTTTCAGATTTATAGTAACAATTTGACAGTTGCCGAGGATTCCCACTTGCTTATTTGATTATGGTAAAGTAAATAAATCTATCTGCTTAAGGAGAGGGATGCTTTCGTGGAGGATGTTCTAAGGGAATCCGGCTGTTTTACATGTTACACACAGGAAAAACCACGAAAACTCCCATGTAGCCAGCCTGTTCGCAGGGATTCGAAACTCGGACCGAGTCTACTGCTCGGCCGCTGGTGGGCCAGTTTTTCTGAGAAGTGAGCTTCTAGATGCATAGCAATATTATAAACTATTAGTACATAATTAAATAAACATTGCATAATATAATACATTTTCTAGTTCTTCAAATGTTGGTACTAAAAAAGAGTGCACCAAGAGTGTAATACTTCATTAATAAAGTGAATGTTCTCTTGCGTTATTTCGGAGACCAATATTGCAAAGATTCTTCTTGTTAACAATTGAAACATTTGTTTAATCATAAAAGGTATCTTTAATTATTTTTTTTAACAAAATAGTGGTTATTTTTACTTCCTTGTAGGAAGTAAAGGATGTATTTGAATACCGAAAATATTCGGGTATCATACTTATCCATTTTGACCGCTATCGAATGCAATTTAACAATGTTGTTTTTGCATGATATCTGTACGTAATAATGAAATAAAGCATTCTTTTCCCCAAAACGGGTAGTAAAAAGAATTTAAAATGGATTTCAGAAGAGATTTTTTTCGTGATGTCTGTATGTATGTATGTATCTTGCATAACTCAAAAATGATTAGCCTCCGAAGGTTGCAATTTTGTATATAGGATTGCTATAACACATAGTTGTGTACCTATCCTTCTGGGTTGCAATCAGCTGCAAAAATTTTTTTTATAATATATATATATATATATATATATATATATATACCTACTCTGTTACTCGGCTCAGTGAGCTCAGTTTTTTTATTCTTATATGATGGTAAATTGTACATTTTTTTCTTTGAAAAATGATTGAATTATGTTATTCTTATCTTCCGTTTAAGGTTTTTTATGCCTTTAGTTAATCTGCATACAATAGTTGTAGAATTTTCCAGAATTTAAAAGTTGTTCAAGTGCAGTTAAGCCTATTTTTTTACCATAACAGCCATATTTGTTTACATTTGAAACTAAGCAGAATGGTGAATTAAGTCTTTCTGCACCTTCAGTGTCTTTTTGCCGAGTGGGACCAAAAGGAAACTTTTAGTTTTATCCACCGAAAAATGTGCCTTCCTGTCTGCTGACTTAGTTACTTGTTTTTGGGTAGAAAGTGTAAGTTTGATTGCAAAAAAAAATTTTAATTGTTCTAATTATATTCGGTGTTTTATTTTTTTTTCTATATCTTTCAATTTTCAATGAGGATATTTTGAGGTTTTTATGTATTTTTGAGTTGCCGCTAATTGAGAACTGAATTAATTCAATGAGAAATATATCTAATGAAATTCGAAGAATTAAGTTAAAATGAAATGCAGGGAAAATGTGTATAATTTAATATTCTGTACAAGGAAGTCATGTGGTGTACACATCATATTTTCTTTTTATTGCTTTGTCTCTTTAAATTATATGTAAGTTAAAAAAGCACCCAAACATTTTAAGTGCTTGCCGCCTTTGTAGATTTTTATCTGATAAGATCTATTTTATTTTTGTAACACAGGATAATTCTCTAAGCTATATATTGTTTCACTAACAGTTGGTTATGATTAAAGATTTTAAGGAGTTTTTATTTCATTTATTTATTTCAGAATTTTCAAAAACTGAAGATTGGATAGAATATCCATCTAGCACTTCCTGAGCAAGTAAGATACTTTTTATTCATATATTTTTAACTAAATGATAAATGTAACTGATTGTTTAATATTCAAGTGCTTGAAATAATTATTATTTTGCGAAATTCTTGTCTTCGAATGAAGGCTGGCGGTGTGGCTGCACCGGGTGGCAAAATTGTTAGAATTTAGGAAAGAATCGGGCGGCAGAATTTTGGATTCAAGGCGTTTGCACCGGGCAGCAAAAATTCTAGTCTCGGTCCTGCTAGGGTTATAGACATACATTCATGGCAAAACACTTTACACATATGCAGGCCAAATGTAACACAAATGAAAAATTACTGTAAGCATATTTTTATCGGGGAATAAGCGTCAAATCTGGTATTTGAATAATGCAAATCTGAAATCAATCATTAATAATTTCATTATTTCATTTTTATTTATTGCTTATTTAATTACGTTTACTATAAAATTTTGCAGGATTTAATAGTAATATAATAATTGCGAGTTCCATTATTTAAGAACAATATACGGAGCTATTGTGAAATCTATGGTGTACTGTATGACTGTTGTTAGGTTCATGTGTTAAAATGAATCATGCAGATAGTCATAAATTTGCAATTGACATATACATGTATTTGCTTTGAAAATATACTATTAAATATAACGTAATATTAAGCAAATTTAAAGCAATATGCAACTTTAAGGAATACTGATACAACTTCCTTTTATGAGATCGAAATTTAATATTTGATTTGTAATTTAAAGTTAAACATAATTGGAAGTTTGGGTTAGCTATGATTAAACAGATTTTTTTTTTTTTTTTTTTTTTTTTTTTTTTCCCTCATTGAAGAACAGACAATCATAGTAGCATTCCTCTATAATGCAAAGAGTTTTTTCGCAAAGCGACTTCAGTCTAAGTTGTAATTTTGCTTTTTATTTGAAAACAAAGTAAGTAATGGAATTCAAAGTAAATTTGCATGTATGTTAGTTGAGAATTCCTGACTAATTCGCATCATTCACTTTGCATGATGGACCTAACAATAAAAAATACATATCAGACACACATTACGTTCGCTATTTTAAAAGATGCATCTTTTTCATTTTGCATCATTTACTCAGCATTTCTATTTAATTATGTTGTCACTGAAAGCAATCATTTCAAGTTGAAATTTATGCTACATGTCAGACATGCGTCAGGCTGCGTCTTATTATTTATTCTTAATGATTAGAATATTTCGCAAATCAGAATTAAGTCCGAAGTACGAATTTGAACAACTCAATGAGGCTTTTTATTTTAGGGAACGTTCTAGTTCACTTTCCCGCTAATTCCTGTTACTTTTTTTGTTCATGAACTAATTAAAACGAGCATTTTAAGTGGGTTTTTTAAAAATTAAAACGCACACTCTGGGAGAAATTAATTTTTAATACCATAAAGCTTTACAAGGGGAAATATACTCTATAAAAATTTTCTATTATATTTTACGAATCTGTATTTGACGGTTGCTTTTAAAGCATAATGATTTATCCATTGTTTTATAATATAAATTATAGTGCATTTAATATGAACCCTTTCCACCCTTAAAAAAATCTGAAAGGTTTCAGATTTTAAATTACCTCCAAAGGTTTTTTCAACATTTTGTGTGCTACTTTTATTTATTAAATATCATGTTCTTCGCTTTTAAACCATAAAATTCACAACAACAGTATCGCAAAGTAATTTGAAAATGAGCATATCTTTAGAGTTTCCGATACATAGTCTTGCGGGCTGGACATAATTTTTTTTTTCTGTACAACATTGCCATTGTTCGCTTTGAAATCCTTGAGTTTGTTAATCAAGAATTCGTTAAAGTTTTAAAAAATATGAAATCGATAATAAAACAAATTTCAAATTTCGAATTTGGGCTTCCAGATGCCCATATTCGCAGGACGATTACGTTATTCAAAATCTGATGGCTCTAGGTGCCATTGTTTTATCACAATGCAAGAAACATACATACATTTATGCAAATTCTTCATTATTTAGTTTCTTTAAATATAATATAAGGCTATAGTATTTGGTGGCAACAATTTGAAAAGTGAAACAACGCTTGTACAGGTACAGGTAGAAGCTAGGCCAGCACCTCCGTAGTACCACAGGTTGAACCTAGCTAACTGTTAAACTTTCCACCCCAGTTTTGAGGAAGAACACCCCGGGGGGTGGTCCGAGGTACTCCCGCCCCCCCTTTTTTTTTTTTTTTTTTTTTACCATCAACCACTTGAGAGGACTTTTTGAGATAACTGAGTTCTGGTATTAATAGTGTACACAAATCATATTGAGAAAAGACTGTCCTTGAAAAGTTCAACAACTGATGCTTCCAAAAGTATAAATGTAAGAATAAATGTCTTTTCTAAGGCGGAAGGTGTAATAAGCAAGTCTTTGGAGCTTCCGTCCATCAGCATTGCGTAGATAAATTAAACTGTTGAACATTAAAATGAAATAAAAAAAATAATAAATAAAACAAATAAAATAAATAATGAAAAATAAAAAAATATATAAATAAAATAAAATAAAATAAAAAAGACAAATATGATTTAGTAACATATGGAGATGAATAAGCATTAGATATGACAAATAGCCAGTCCGAGTCTTTGGATATGTATAAGAACGTCTCTGATTTTGGCCCTAAGGTGTCTGTTCTTTATTGCATATTTCTTAAATGGTATTAGATTGTTGTTAGGCTTGATCAGATGTTTGCCGTCTGTTAGATTACAGTCAAAAACGTTAGTGAATTAACCCAAAATACCAAAACGATATAGTCCTTCTAGGCAAATTGCCCCTTTGGACTAAAAAAAACTTGAGAAATTTGTAGGCCGTCAGGCATATGCCCGTCTTTTACAAGAACAAAATTTTTTTTATATAAAAATGTGTAAGCAACAATCATATTTACATGGAAATCAACTGGCAGAGCAACCTGGAAAAGTATTCAAAATATTTTAGTTTTATTCAAGAGCTGCCCCAAACTTTTTTAACCTACCAAATTTCACTTTTCGTATTCTGCTCCAAAATACACCACATTGCTTTCACCTCAAGGTTCAATTCATTTATTAGTTCTCCCCTCCCGCTCAGAACTTTTGATCTTATATTAGGAAAATGCCTATCATTCAATCGATACTTTTCTAAGTGGGGGAGAAACATAAGAATTAAAAACAAAATTTTCTCATTGACCTGGAGTTTAGACTCTGCGTTCTCTGTTTAGAAATCCGGAAGGTACGTGGAACTTTAATAAGCGACCTGCATCGATACACGGTCCAGCGGTTCTCGAACAAACGAGAATCGAGATCTTATCATTCGATGCGTGTGCAATGCATTTCGAAACATACCGAGTCCATAATTGTCCACCTGGGAGCAGCTTCCGAGGATAGATGCGCGTTCGAAAAGATCCAGCTATCAGATCATCGCAACAATCGACGCGCGTGACACTCGACTACCCCTCTCAACCATTCCGCAGACAGATTAAGGCCGATTCTGAAGTGGTTAGATGGCAACCAGACACCAAATTGTGTAAACAGTTTGTTTAAAGCTATTACGGAATTTTTTTGTTTCAATTTTCCAGTTTATTTTCTCCATAAAAGTTGCAGAATTATTATGCATTTAACTTGTTTTCATTCTTGTGTTGAGAAAATAATTTGTTGTCGATTCGTTTTCGGCACGTATATTTTCAAGAAATCTGTCGTAAGCTTTATTTATTTATTTATTTTATTTTATTTTATTTTATTTTATTTTTTAAAGCCCAAAGGAGCATATTGCCCAGAAGGGCTATTAATTTCGTTTTCGTAATTCGTAATATTGCCACCATTTTCTTGCTCTGTGAAAAAACAACGGTACCTAGAGACATCAAATTCCGAATAACGTAGTCTCCATTCGAATAAGGGCATCTGGAAGTCCAAATTTGCAATTTGTTTTATTATCTATTTCATCTTCTCTCAAACATTAAAAATTTTTGATTAGCAAACTCAACGATTTCAAAGCGGGCAATGGCAATACTATACGGAGAGGGGGGGAATGGAATAAATAAAAAAAAAAAAAAAAAAAAAAAAAAAAAAAAAATTGCGTCCAAAGGGGCGGTTTTTTTAATGTTTTGTGTGTTTTGTGTGTGTGTAAATATCATGTTCTTTGCACTTGAACCATAAAATTCTGTTCAACAGCAATGTCGCAAAATAATTTTAAAATGAGCATATATTTAGAATTTCCCACACACAGTTCCGCGCACTTAAAAAAGTGTTTTTTTTTTTCTCCCATAGAGAGTTGTTATTGCTTGCTTTTAAATCGTTGAGTTTGTTAATCAAAAGTTCGTTTTACAAAATATGAAATCGATACTAAAACAAATTCCAAATTTGGGCTTTCAGATGCCCATATTCGCAGTAGGATTACGTCATTAAAATTGGATGACTATAGGTACCGTTGTTTTATCACAATGGGAGAAACATACATACATTTATGCAGATCCTTCATTATTTAATTTTTTAAGATATAATACAGGGCGATAGTATTTGGTGGCAACGATTTGAAAAGTGATACGCTGTTTATAGGTTTCCAACGCAAAATCGCAAAACGAAAACAATCGCCCTTCAGGGACAAGTATATATTTATCTCCAGCGTGCGAGACTGTTAATCGGAAATTCTAAAGATATGTTGTTTTAAATATTTTGTAATATTGCTGTTGAATTGAATTTTATGATTTAAGTGCGAAGAACATGATATTTAATTAGTAAAGGTAACACGCAAAACGTTAAAACATGGCCCTTTGGGTGTAATATAAAATCTGAAAGCTTTCAGATCTTTTTTCTTTTTTTGATAATTTTGTTTTCAAACTTTATGTAACTTGGAACTAATTCGTGTGATGTCATGCGTATATGAACGTATGTATAAATCAAGTATATAGTCATGTATAAATCACGTATGTATAAATCAAGCTTAATTTAATGAAGAGTATAAAATGAATAATTAATTTAACAGTTTAATTTAACTAAGAATATATAAATGAAAATCATCTCCTAAGAAATGAGAAGTACAATTTTGATACTAAGATGTACTATATTGGCACAATTAAAAATTGAAATTTGTAATTAATGAAACTGGAAGTGGTAATTGGAATACTTAATTAAAGAAATAAAAAAGAGAATCATTGTTGATGCCAGAGAAGAGTTGAAAAGTCAGAGTTGTTGAAAAGTCAGAAAGTTGATTCCAGTTGAAAAGTCAGAGATCCTGACTTTTCAACTGGAATTGGTATCTCTCTATACAATCACCAACAATTCATGAAGATCGCGTTTCGTCATTTCGATTTCTTTACAAAATCTCTTCCAATTAAAAATTTTTTAAATCAATTTTATAAAACCTAAAGAACCTTTAAATCTTAAAGAAGTGAAGAAAGTTCAGAAATGTGAATGTAAAAATTTGAATGTTCAGAAATGTTCAGCTTAAGTTCAGAACTGTGAAATAATTCCCCGATGCCATGATGGGCAATCAATCGCAGTTACATTCAAAAACAATTAACTGTAGTATTAATTAACTGTAGTAACTGTAGTATTAACAATTAAATGTAGTTTTAAAAATTAACTATAGAATGCAGAAAAATGCTTAAAATTGAGAATAAATTTGAAAGTATGTGAAAAATAAAATAAAAATCAATATGTAAATGAAATGAAAGAAATATAAAAATAGAAGTCTTATAAACATTGTGCTTTTTAACATTAATAGGCCAGAATTACGGAACATAATTTGAAAGTCTTTCTTGGCAGAAGTTTTCACTCGCTAAGAAGTTACCGATGTTTGAAACGTGTTTAAAAAATGTTGTATACTATAATACGAAATGGATTTACCACTAACAAATGGAATCATTCATTTGTATTAATACAAGAACATACTGCTCTTGCATTACAGACATTTAGAGACATCTTAATGAATAGGTAAAATCCCGTAGAATTCCCTCAGCCACTCTCATGAAGAAACAACAAAATCAAAATTACAAATGGTAAAACAAAATGAAAAGCAAACAAAGTGTTAAACTGGGATTCTCTACTACAAAACCCACGAACCATTCTATAAGTAATGGAATGTGTTCTTTTGTAGTATGTGTTCACAGTAAGAACACATTCTATTACTTGTATCCTACATAAGGTACTGCTGATAATAAATTATTAATTACCGTAGCGGCTGAAAAATACATTTGACCCTACGGTACTACATATCCCTAAGATGCAGGCAATAAAATACTTTTCCATCCTAACCAACCTTATTTAATAGCTAAAAGATACGTCTGGTCGTTAATTAAAATACATTAGAACTTATACAGCATTAATGCTGTATGTGCTTTTTATGACATGCTGGGACAGTTTCCAAAATTTGCCATGCTGTATCTTAAAATGTACATCCTAAAAACACAGTTGCAGAACGCACCACTTTTGCACGTCGTGAAAAACGTACTTATTAGCACATGCCGTAAATGTTTAAAAAAACGCCAGTCTTGTACGTTGAAATGTACGCGCTAAGAACATGGTTGTAACTCGCACCATTTTAGCACATCATATAAAACATAATTTATAGCTCGAGCTAGGAACATATCTAAAAGTGCCAGTGTAGTACGTTGAATTGTACGTCGTAAGAACACGGTGTAACACGCACCGCTTAAACCCTTTGTGTAGAATGTCCATTAAGGCACATTCTGGGAAAGCATGATGTACGATGTTGTTATTCTCGGAAAGTAAGATATTGATTTCGAAAAGTACCAATGTTGTACGTGCTAAAAACGTGGTTGTAACACGCATCACTTTAGCAAGTCGTGCACAATGTACTTCATAAAACATGCTGGGAATGTTGTGAAAAGTAACAATGTTGTACATTTAGATGTACGTTATAAGGATACGTACAGCTTTAGCACGTCGTATAGAACATACTTTGTAGGATAAACTCGAAACATTTCGAAAAGTACTAATGTTGTACGTCGAAATGAGCGTGCTAAAAACACGGTTTTAACACTTGTCACCGTAACGCGTCGTGTACAACATACTTTATTGTACACGTTGGGAGCGTTTAAAAGGTACCATTGTACGTTTAGATCTAAGTTCTAAGAATAGTAATAGAATAGTATTTGATGACAACAGTTTGAAAAGTGAAACGAACATTCAGAGTGATTCGACTAAAAATTGCAAAACGAAAACAATAAAACAATAATCCCTCAGGGACAAAATTCCTTTGGACTAATAATAAGATAATAGATTAATAGTAAATATAAAATCCTACAAACTAAAACACGCCAGGCAATACAGAATCTGAATGATAACGATTAAAGCTTTCTCAGAACGATTATTGTAATGAACATGAAAAACATGCACAGTAGCATATATTAAAGTAATATGCGACTTGGGCGTAACTGATGTCAGTGTAAATGGACTACTACTACTTTTGGTGTAAATGTTTACTACTAGTCGAATATTCTAAAATATATGTTAAGTTTTTTAAGTTCTGGTCCCTTGGAATAGAACAAGGAAACTACATGCAAAGTAGATCAACTCGTATGAAGCGCTGACTAACATGATTTGGTATGCTTCTTGTACACATGCGTGCCCACAATTTGCTTCGCAATTGTTTAGCAGTCGAATTTTTCAAGCTTATTATCTATTTGCTTTTCCATGCCAGCAATGACCGCTTAGATCTTCTTGATGCTCATCGGTGGACGATAACGCCCATTTCTAAATAAGTTCTGGTGAATAGAATCGGGTGGTTTATACCTCCGTTTCCTTGGTATTTGACAATATTTTCAGATAGATAGATGTTAGATGCCCAGCTGTCCAAAAAGTTTGTGTTATCACAAACGTCCATGTTATATCTAGAACGCGAAGCTGAGCGCAGAGGTAGACAACTGCCTGTGCTAATCACCATACCATCCGTGGCGTCTGTAATGTTAAAAATAATAGCATTTCATTGGACCTTTTTATCTTGCGGGGATAACAAGACAAAAGTCATCTCTTCAACAACGTTTGGAACAAACAAGTTGCTTTGAGTTTGCTTCCTGTTCATTTATATTATATACGATAATTTAAATCAGCAACAAACTCTTAATTTTAATGATAAAGAATTAATTTTAATGTCGAATGAATCACAAAATGTATTACTCCGAACACTTACTATTCTTTTAGACATTATAAGTTATGTTTTCCCTCCTTCCAGTATGCTTTCGTGGTGTACACTCGGTGCGTATTTAAAAGGTTCAGATTGCTCATTTTTCATGCTTCCTTCTTCAAAAAAAAAAAAAAAAAAAAAAAAAAAAAACTAAAATTAAAACACTTTAAATAATCTTCGATAGCAAGTACTCGACCGTCCAACACATCCTTTATTGCTAAAAACATAGAAACTCTAAGGTACGTATAAATTAAATCCAATAAAACTTATCGACAATATTCCAGAATCTTCCAGATTCCTTTTTCTTCATCGTATCATTAGTCATAATGAGTGAGCTTCTGAAATTAGCTTAATTATACTGAAAAATCTGCAAATTTCATATGTTGGGAAATTCGCGAAGCCTGTATAAATTTCAACAACCTTTCATAAGTGATCCACGTAACGCTTCTTCGTCAAGATCTCCAGCTTTTTAATGGCTAAGTTGCTGAGTATCTTCTGATCCAAATAAACTATTCTGCTTCTAACAATCACAATTTACACAGAACTTTACATGGAATATCAGAAAAATCTTTACATAATCTGCATCCTGGACCCCACATTCGTCTAGAAGCAGTTTCAAAAGCACGTCCTCTACTTTAATGAAACCAATTCTTTTCGTTTTCATCAAGATGATCTGATAGATAGAACAATGCATTCAGTAGGAGAATGTAACAGATAAGAAATGGCTGCCGAAATCTCTTGACCTTAATCCTATGGAGTTATCAGTAAGATATTCGAGAAATGAATGTCTCTGCCAACCGTGCCCACCCTTAATTCCTAGAACCTTATCAATTACACTCGCAAGACTTGCTAGAACAATGATTTGATGAGACTTGAAGGAACAATGATAATTTCCAAACGTTATTTCATCACCATTAACCGTAGCTGTAAAAATGAGTCCCAGAGAGTGTCTTATTGCAACTTCCTTTGTAAAGGGAATTGTCCGGTTAATTTTGTTAGTTTTACCCGAAGTCATTTCGCTTACGTTAAGTGAAATAAATATTGAGCTTATAATAACCTATGATATAAAAAATAACAGGGACTCTCCGCACATTTTTTAGTCGATATTGCTTTGCTATTAAAAAAAATCTGCTTGGAATTTTTTTTAACTGCAACTATATTTTTTAAAGTGATTACCGTTTGGTACTTGGCAGTTTTGTTTTCATGTGAAATGCCGCTTTTAAAGAAGCAGTGGACAGAAGGCTATGTGTGTGCTCTTTCAGAAGAAAAATATTTGTAGCTAGTTATTAAAAAAACGTTGTGAAAGCCATGTTTTTTCGATCTAAAGATAGAATAGGTAATATTGCCAACAACAAACTAAAAAAACGTCAAAATTTAGCTTTAAGGGGAAAATTTGCTTTAAATGCATATTCAAGGGAAAAACGGAATTTTTTTTTGGTGTTGCAAAAGTAAAATTTTTAATGTTAAAAAAATCCGCCAGCTCAAAGGACAGCTGCAAAATCATTAAAATGCTCAGAATCAACTGCAAGCAAAGTGATTAATGCTGATTTGAATCTTAAAAAGGCGAAAATATAACGGGCATCGTCTTTCTCCACGACATATTGCCGAACGCAGAACATGCTGCAGAATTCTTTATGAGAAACATTTATCCGAAGCGGCCGAGCGATAAAAGCCGCTGAACACAGGTAGTTCGGTCCGGGGTTCGAGTCGCGGCGAATGGGCTGGCTGCATGGGCCTTTTCGTTGTTTTTCCCATGTGTAACGTGTTTACGAGCCAGTTTCCCTTAAAAAGACCTCCACGGGGCATCCCTCCCTTTCCGTGTAGTGCCTAAGGGCGGAGCACGTAATAAGAAAAGAAAAGAAAAGAAAGAAAAAAAAAAAAAAAAGAAAGAAAGAAAGAAAGAAAAAATAAAGAAACATTTATCCGAACAAAAATGAAAAAATATTGTCATAGTAGACGAATCTTGGGTGTACTTAAATCACTGCATTAAAAAGATATCCATTTATTATCATCAAACAAGACAAAAAAATCATCTTAAAACATGTTCAAGGCATCTAAGTTTTTCAAAGGGATTTACGATTGTTTCTGGTTTTTTTTTTCATATAACGGTAAATTAAAAATAAACCAAGTGGAGAAAATGTCAAGATCAACTCCACGTATTATCAAAAACATATTTTATACCCAATTTTCAAATACGAAATAACTTCTCTTTACACACAATGCAATCAATAAACACTTTATTGTGTTTATTGGAAACTGCAGAGAGTAAAGATAGTGAAGAATAAAACATTATCAAATATAACATTTAAAATATAAAAATTTTAGGTAAAATATTTCTGTAATCTCAATGAAGATGAAGAGTGTCTAAAAAATGTGCGAATGGCCTCCGTATGTTCATAAGGTTTTATACCAGTAAGATTAGTTACAAACACATTGCTCACAAAAGTACTTAGCTGATTTTAATTTTCGCAACTGTTCATCGTAGACATATGCTTTCAGATACAAAAATGGTTTGAAATACGCAGAGATTTTCAAATTTAAAGAAATCAATTTTGCATAAAAAAACATCTGAAAGCTTTCAGATTTTACAGTACGCCCACAGGGACGTTTTTTAATAATTTTGGGTTATCTTTATTTATTAAGTATCATGTTCTTCGCACTTAAACCATAAAATTCAGCTCAACAGCAATATCGCAAAGTAATTTTAAAATGAGCGTACCTTTAGAATTTTCGATACACAGTCTCGCGCGCTGGAGATAAAAATGTTTTTCCTTTTTTCCGTAGAGTGTTGCCATTACTCGCTTTGAAATTGGGCTTTGAAATCGCTTTGAAATTGCTCGCTTTGATTGGGGCAGCTTGTTGTAAGTTCATGTCTGATAGGTGGCAGTGATGAATTGAAATATTTTACAGTTGCATTCTCTTCTTGGCATTATATTTTTGCAATGACTTGTGGGTAAAGGACAGCTGTTTAGTACAATTCTCATCCTAATGGAGATTGCTGAGATACACTGCCAAAAAAAAAAAAAAAAAAAAAAAAAAAAAAAAAAAAAAGTGACAGATCTATATCTCCCATTTTACTGGACCGACGAAATTCAAATCGCGTTTTCCATGTATTGAAAGCGCGACTTAGGATATATATTAGATTTGAAAAAGTCATCTTTCATACTTTCAAATAATTTTAACAAAATGCGTACACCATATTTTCGTTATTGTTGCTTACAATAAATACGCCAAAATGTAAATTAACATATATCTTAAGAAATTTTGAATAAAAAACTCTAATTTTTTGCAAGTATGCTTAAAAATAACGTCTACTTTAAGGGGATGGCAAAAATGCTATAGATTATAATTCACAATTTTTTTTTGAAAAATTTATAAAAATTATTTTAAAATAAAAATTTTAAAAATAAATTATAAAAAATAGGTGAATTTAATTTGGAATGAACCTAAATTTCGAAATGTGAAAGGAAGAATCAAGTAAGCTTAATAAAAAAAGAGATATTAATCAATATATACCAAATTCAATTAACATTGAAGAACTAAAATTTTGAGAGCTGATTTTGTAAAAACTACTCGTGTTATTTTTACAAAACTTGGCAGTTTGGCATAATTTGAGTCGTAGACTCGAAATATGGATTCGTCAATCGGCCAAGTAGAACGGAAGATATATAACTGTCCCTTCATTTATTTATTTATTTTTTCGCAGTATACCGATTTGTGGTAAACTACTTCGCCTGTTGCCAATATTCTGCTGCTTTCAACAACTTGCCCTCTTCTGAGTAAGTACTACTAATGTGGATTTTTCCGTTTCATTCTCTGCTTAAAACTTCACGAATCTAAGACGCCGAACAATGGCTTTCGATAAAAATTTCGTAATATTTATTGAAAGCTAGTTTTATTAAATACTAAAGTGGAATTTTTTTCCTCCCTATTAAAAAAAGTGATAGCGTACTTTCCACTTAAGCTGGCGCAGCTCTCTGAAAATATTTTTCCATACTTGTACAAGTTCTTCCTTCTTCAAGACATTCAGAAAGGAAGCTTTTCCAAATTTGAAAACCCACCAGCAGCTGAGGGGTAAAGTTGCTGAGCCTTGCTAGTTCGGGTCAGGGTTCGAATCCCAGGGAACGGGCTGGCTGCATTGGCGTCTTTATGGTTTTTCCCATGTGTAACGTGAATATGAGCCGGTTTCCCTTAGCAATTCTACACGAAGACGTCCCTCCCCTTGGGCAGATAGCCCTCAAGTGCTTTGCCATAGTTAAATCAACCAAACCTAACTTTTATAATTTGTTCATTTACGTAGTGACTGATGAAGCAATTATAACGAAATACATCAAGATAACATCATAAACAATGATATTTCTTGATGCTTGTAGAGATTTTTGCATGCACGAAAACAAGGTAAATGGTGAAGACAATGACAAGGATGAACAGACGAAACAGAAAGCAAATCCAGCAGTATTAAATGATTTGAGGCGTAGGGAGTAGCAGTGACAACAAACAATAAGACTGAGCGAGATTCAAGGTACAGACAGTAAAAATGAAAATATGTTATTAGATACTGGTAATCTTAATATTAGTAAGTATTCGTATTGAAATGTAGGTTTCTTTTAAATAAAGCTATAGTTACCGCTAGTTTATCCATGAATACTTATACTTACCATTTTCTATGTTCTTATTGTACACATCCTTTAGAAATTAAATTATTCTCGTAATCCATCTCGATTTTCGAGCAATAAAATTAGTTAAAAACATCTGATGTGAACATCACAAAGACTTCCTTGTGTGGTCTAATAAATTATATACATTTTTTGCTGCACTTCATTTAAACGTATTTCCTGAGATTTCATTAGAGATATATTTCTCATTCAAACCTTTCTGTTCTCATTTTGCGGCAAGGCAAAAATACATAAAAACTCTAAACCTCTTCATTAAAAATTGCAGAATACAGAAAAACCTAAAACACCATGTACAGTTAAAAAGAGTTAATTTTTTTTTTTTTTTTAGTTAAAACTAAAGTTTCCAAGGGAAAATAAACAATTCGGTGAACGGGCAGGAAGACCAAATTTTCGGTACACGAAATATCAAGTTAAATTTCGACCCATTGAGCAAAAAGATGCTGGAGTTGATGTACCAAATTACTTAATTCACGGCTGTACTAAGAGTTTCAAATATAAACAAAAGACGGCCTCGTTAGGGCTAGTGCCACATTGTTGGTAATTCTAGAACTATGGCACGCAGATTACCTAAAGGCATAAAAAAACCTTAACAGGAGTATAAAAACAGCATAATTCTACCACTTTTAAAGCACAAAAAAGCACAATTAACCAACATGTAAGAATAAAAACTGATCTCACCAAGCTGAGTAACAAAGTTGGGTGCAGCCGATTGCGACGAGAAATGGAAGTGCACAACTAGATGTTATAGCGGTTCCAAATGCAAAATTTCAATGTTCTACGGCTAATCGTTTTTGAGTTATACCAGATACATACGTACGTGCATATTGACATCACTAAAAAATCCCTTGAGAATCCGTTTTAAATCCAATTTACAATTCGTTTTGGGAGGGGGAAAAAAAAAAAAAAAAAAAATTATTCCTTTATTTTGTCTGTACGTACAGATGCCGCGCAAAACAGTTGTCCAAGTGGATTCAAGAGCGATGAAAATGGATATTTTCTTTGAAATATGTACGCGAAAATTTTTCAAGATTACAATATTTCCTTTCCTTCGTACAGGAAAGAAAAAAAGGGGAGAAATACGCAAGTAAATACGGTTAAGTACAGGTACCAGAAAAACGTGTAAAAAATCAGATTTCGTAATTTTTAGAAAATTGATTTCTTTACATTTAAAATACCACAATATGAAGCTTTGTATCGAAGCAATTTTGTAAGTGGAACTTACGACCATCATTTGTGGAAAAAAAAGCGCTAAGCTTTGTTTATACGGTGTCTATAGTATAATGTGAGACACATATTGAAATTTGGAATAAAATTATACTTACTTAACACAATGTACGGGAGGGGGGAGGAAGGTACTCTGATATTTAAAATGAGGAAAAAAATTCCTTAAACTGATGTTAGATTTATAATGGTTTATTTAATTGTATAATTTTTTTTAATGCAGACTGCGATAGAATAGTGGCTTATATTTTTATTATTTATTTATTTTACTGACTTTATTTGCGCTAAAAAAAGCATAAAATGCTTTTACATCTTGAAAAAGAACGTCAAAACACGTCAAACCTATTTTTAAATCCGCAAAAATAATTTTTAAAACAGCATGAAATCAAGGCTTTAAATTTACTTAATTATAGACACAAGTATTCGTGGAAATAAAAAAGCCACTGAACACTGGTCGTTCCAATATGGGTTCGATTCCAGGCGAACGGTCTGGCTGCATGGGCGTTTCCGTTGTTTACCCATGTGCAACGTGTATAGGAGCCAGTTTCTCTTGAAAGTCCACCACGAAGGCATTCTTTCCCTTAGGCAGGTATCCCTAATCTATTAAACCAAACGTGTCAAACGCATAAAAAATGGACTGTGTCTTTACCGGGATTCGAACCACGCATCATCCTACACTAATTGGACGTGCTGAGCACTTAAACAACCACAGTGATGTGATTACAGGCGATAAACAAATTTCATATATTTCCTTCATTTAAAGGTGACCAAGGTAAGGTGCGAGTCTCAGTCGACCGAATGTAGATGGTGTCAAATTATTGTTCAGTGTTTTAGTTTGGGCTTCATTGCGAAGACATCAGATATTACGTTTCAGAAAACATGAAAAGTAACTGTGTCCTCACCGGGATTCGAACGACGGATCTTAAAAGCACTATCTGGACATGCCAGCCACTTACAATACGGATGCACAAACGGGGAAATGTGATACTCCTTATAACTTCTCTTAGTTCACTGCATCATGAATGAAATAAAATGAAATGCAACATATTTCTATTTACATTTCCAGTAAAATTATTGAAAATAACATAAGTGTACAAACATTTCAGTTTTCATTTAATGATTTTAATTTGCAACGGGCAATTAAACATTTAATTGAATATGATGTCCTCCCTTCTGCTTACGTAATTAATTGTCATCATTCCCCCTTTAAATTCACTTCTTTTAATGGATGACGCAGAAACCCCATGGCGAGAAACTTGCCCCAAGCAACTACAGGATTCTACAGTGTCGAATTAATCTAACAGCAACTTGCCACCGATACGCAACAAACTTTCAGAAAGTGTTTTAAAAAGAACAGCGCAAATATGCGTCGCTTCACTGCACATCTTGGAAAGTCGCGCAATAATCTCTGCCTAATGAGTCTTGCGAAATCTACATAATGAGTGGGGAAATGTTTCTCTTTTTCCTCTGGAGAGAAAACCGTCGGATACCGAGAAAGGGGAACCGACCGACTGTCAGTGAAACGTAGCGCTGAGTAAGCGGTATAACGCGCTTCATCAAGCGAGATGATGCAGTTTTGCTTACAGTTCTTCTGTTATTTGAACTCACAAGCAGAACATTCACAGCTTCATTGAAATTCGCCAAGCATTCGGCGGCAAGCAGATCGTTGAGAATTAAACTTGGAAAAACTTTCAAGCAAATCGTGGCTCTCTCTTTTTTTTTTTTTTTTTTTTTTCTAGTCTAGGCGTTTGCTATACAGCTGTTAACACTGTCCAACTCAGCGGCAGACATCACTGCCTCGAAGACCAAATTTCCGTCGTGTCTTGGAGTCGCGAATACGAATATATTAATGTACCAAGCAAAGTGCTTAGTTTTCTCTAAGACGACCAACTAGGGTTCTAGTTGATTGTGGTACTTTGTGAAGGTAGTCGTGCAGGGTTTTCCCTCAGTTCAATTAATCAATTATTAAAATTTTTGTTATGTTTTCTGAACTTCTCAAACTTCCCCTCGCATTTCTTTGCTATGATGCAAATTTAAAGTGGGTATTTAAACGGGTGAATCTCAAAGTTTATTCAGAGGGTATGTCCGCTAGCCAGCGCACGTTATGAATCTGTCCTTGCTGGAGTTGCTGCTACGCCTTTTTGGACATTTAAATAATCATCACCTCGGATAGGTTGTTGAATCAACATAGTTAGCCTTAACTTAAAAGTGCCAGTCCAGTACTATTTTTAGCCTTGAATTCATTGTGTAACGATTCTTAAGTTCCACCGCAAGTTGTTGGCGGTATTGCAAAGCACAAAGCACGTGCCTTTCTGTTCATAGTTGAAAATAATAAGGGGTTATTTTTACCCTTCTTCTGTGGTTGTTTCCTTTAAACCAACGCCAGAAGTCGCCAGGTTCCTTAGTAGGATCTCGTACAGTTTATGTGACCAAAGACAGTACGATACTATAGCCTGCTGAGGAAGGGGATGTTCAGTGCAGGTTTTTATTTATGCTTCTTTTAGAAATACAGGCCAAGTTCAGAGGTGGTCGCGTTAGGGATGCTTTCGCCACAAGGGAGTTCACTGTACTTAGCGAAAAAGTCTGGAATAATAAATCTGGATTATTTCATGATTCTTATGATAGTAATTTTAAATAAACTTGTAAAATGTTTTGCAGAGAGAACAACACTGAAAAAAAAGGTAAAGATTATATTTAAAAAACTCGAAATAATGCTCTTCCTATAAATAATGCGATTTTTCCATTTGAATTATAGAGCCGCGCAGTGGTGGAGTAGTAAAGTTGTTGAACACTGGTAATTCGACCTGAGTTCGAATTCCACAGAATGGGCTAGCTGCATGGGCATATCCGTGATATTCCCCATGGGTAATATGGAGACGAGACGGTTTCTCTTTAAAAATACTCCACGAAAACATCTCTTCCCTTCGGCAGATAACCCTAGCGTGTTTTGCCCTAAGTCAAATAAACTAAACCAATTGAAGTAGAAGCCAGAGGAGACGAAATAAACTACCTGCATCAATTTGTTATAAATACATGTACTAATTTCACTTTGGTTTTATTCTTAGCGCAAGTTTTAAAGAGTGTAGTTTAAATTTAATAGTCGTTTTCTAAAAGCTAAATGGAAGTAACAAAGGAGCATATTCGGTATATTTGGCTTTGTTCAGTTAAATAGTTATTAATAGGAATACTAAGGCGGTTCGTGGAGATCGGATAATAAGCCAATGCCAACGGTAGTTGCAGAAATTCCGAGCCGAAAACGAAAGTCTAGGATGGGCCTTTTCCTGGAAAAGCTGCAGAGCTCGACGAGTACGTCTTGAGAAACCTGGTAGAACAAAAAAAAAAAAAAAAAAAAAAAAAAAAAAAAAAAAAACATCGTAATTGTTAAGGATCTAGCAAAGAATGAAGCAGAGTATATTATGAATTAAAAAAGTTTGTCTTAAATTTGAAAAATGAGAAAAGTATTTTAAAAAAACGCATTATTCATCGATACCTTCTGAAATGTACTTTTCAGGAAATACATTTGTGACTTTTAATCTTAAATTTTAATGCCAGACATCTTAACACTTCAGGTACTTAATCTAAGCTTTTAAAATGCTTAATGAGAAAAATGAGAAAAGTATTTTAAAAAAACGCATTATTCATCGATACCTTCTGAAATGTACTTTTCAGGAAATACATTTGTGACTTTTAATCTTAAATTTTAATGCCAGACATCTTAACACTTCAGGTACTTAATCTAAGCTTTTAAAATGCTTAATGAGAAAAATGAGAAAAGTATTTTAAAAAAACGCATTATTCATCGATACCTTCTGAAATGTACTTTTCAGGAAATACATTTGTGACTTTTAATCTTAAATTTTAATGCCAGACATCTTAACACTTCAGGTACTTAATCTAAGCTTTTAATCGTACCGCTAATGTTTAAGTCCTGAACTACCGTCCAACCGGGATAGGGACTCTGACTATGTCACTAACCACTATCCCAGCATTCTTACTATGCGGCGAGCCGAAAGTTCTCTCAAGAGGTTGATAGTAGAGACATGGATTCATTCCTCCGGGATGTTCTACCTTAAAATTGGGGAGGGGGGACTGAACTAAAGTCGAGTTGTCAACTGTATATGGCACTGAAAGCTCTTTCCGATGACAGGTGCTTTTGACTCCTTTCCATGATGAATGTCGTGGGTTTGTGCTGACCATTGTCAGGCAAGTAAGAATGGTAACAACAACAAGTCCTGACGCCATTCGCTATCATTGATAGTAGTCATAAACTTCCAATTACAGAAGTGTTTTAAATGACGAAAATATTCATATATTGGTAACGTCAAATAAAAAAAAAATTTTTTTTTAAATGAGCAAATATCGAAATTTAACTTTTAACGTGGTCTCCGGATTCCTATACTCATATTTAGAAAAGTTTTATACGTGTTATGAAAAAATGAAATTATTGAAGATGTTTGACTCCAGCGCGACAAACATTAATCGGGATATTTAATTTGAAAATTTGCAATTTTTGATGTCATTTTCAACTTGCCTTCAGGGATCGGTTAGTTAAGCTAGAATAATTCCAGGAAATATATTTAAAAAAAATATCTGAAAGCTTTCAGATTTTATATAACGCCCAAAGGGACGTTTTTTAACGTTTTGTGTGTCACCTTTATTTATTAAATATCATGCTCTTCCCACTTAAAAACCATAAAATTCAATTCAACAGCAATATCGCTAAATAATTTTTAAATGAGCATATCTTTAGAATTTCCGATACACAGTCTCGCGCGACGGAGATAATTTTTTTTTTTTTTTTTTTCCGTACAGTGTTGCCATTGCTCGCTTTGAAATCGTTGAGTTTTTTTATCAAAAATTCATAAATGCTTTTACAGAATAAGAAATAGATAATAAAACAAATTCCAGATTCCAAATTTGGGCTTCCAGATGCCCATAATTCGTGTGGAGACGTAAGTGACTCAAAATTGGATGGCTCTAGGTACCATCGTTTTATCACATTGCATGAAAGATACATACATGTATGCAGATTCTTCATTTCTTTAAATGTAATGCAGGGCTCTAATATTTGGTGGCAAGAATTTAAAAAATGATTCGCTGTTTATAGTGAATCAACGCAAAATACCAAAACGAAATTGTTAGTCCTTTTGGGGAAATTACGCCTTTGGGCTAATGATGTTCAGCAAAAAATTGTGCACGTTTAATGTGTATGTACAAGAAAATTATGAGACGTCCACATTAGATTTTTTTGATGTGTTGATTGTTTAGAGATGTTAGTTAATCGGTTAGGCCTTTTTTTATTTTATTATTTTTTCCCGAAGCAGAAAACGTGAATACACAATTATAATCTTGTTGAGATTGGAACCACCGGATTTTTTATATGCTTGCTGGATGTGACAACTATTACACCACAAGAGCACGCACGAGGGAATGCGATAATTCGTTATAAATAAAAAATTATCGTACGAATTAAAATAACTGCGCACAGCTTTTATTCAAGACTGAAGGCTCTTTAAATCGCTCGTTATAAAAACTTTGCTTCTAAAATGAACTCCTTCAGCTGTGCGATTGGTTGAAGTTTAAAAGTGAAATCAATAATGCCCAATTCCCGAACAGCAGCGTGCGCTATTTTTGTGACAAGGAGAGACTGTTTTATTTTATGGCTTTTACCTACTAAACTACATGTACGCCTTGCCAGTTCGACTACAGTTATCCTAGCAGTCGGTCATTTGTATTTTATTTGCTTGCATTCTTCAGAAAGACCACGCAATTGTCATTTGTCTTGGTCGTGTTCCTTTGTTCTCCCTTTGCTGCGACACAGGAAGTGATTGAGAGATAAATAACGTCATGTCCCACAAAAAGAAATGTAATGCAACTTGTTCTAGTCAAAAGAAAGTTGCCGATATTTCCTCTTTACTGTTCAACAACACGCCTAACGATCAACAGCAAAAATACATCCGAATTTCAAGGCTGTCTGTGTTTGCCGCCGAATAGTGCGATTTCGCCGAAAATGATATTCGCGTAGAGATTTCCTCAATGCTGGGAACAAGAGGTGTTTTTAAATCATTTTCAACAAAAGCCATGTTTTGGTATATTTTGGGATATTATTTTTGTGTTGGAAAATGAGAACTGAAATTTTCAGTGTCGAAAAAATTACAATAACAGGTATGCAGTATTAATAAAATTGTTTTTAACAAGCTGATCACCGGGCAAAATTATTCCATACTAACTTATGCAAGAGAAAAGTACTCACTTATTTTTTTTGGGGGGGGGCAGGGGGTTGATACTAAATCTATATTTGTTTTTGTTTCACTTTGTTTAGAGCATTTTACGATATTGATATCTTATTGTCATAGAATAACTCATCGTAAAACTGCTAAATTAGCTTATGCCCGATAGGCATGAATGGAAAAAACTCACTTTAATGTATTCATATATCGAGCCTAAATTTTTAGTTATTAGCCCAAAATTGACATTAGTCCCAAATGGGATATTGGTTTCGAAAGAGCATTTTGCTTTGACTCACTAAAAACGGCGTATCACTTTTCACACTGTTGCTACCAAATATTATCGCCTTGTATTATTATTTTTTTTTCCAATGGCAGATTGTGAACAATTACAATTGTAACCCAGTCCATTAATCTATACAAGGCCGGATGGGGTGGTCTCTTTATTATGGAGGCACCTAATAGGTAGGCCACCATCGTCTTTCCTCTGAAGGTGACGGACAGTTACAATCATGCCTTCTCCGGGGTTTGAACCCAGGCCCTTCAGCATTGCAGTCACCTTCCCTGACCACTATACCGACTTGGCGGCTCGTCTTGTATTATACACAAGTGTATATAAAGAAGCTGAATAGAGAAGAATCTGCACGAATGTAGGCTTCTTTCATGCACTGTTTTTAAACAACGGTACCTGAGCCATCAAATTTTAAATAACATGGTCCTTCATCGAGCATGGACACCTAGAAGCCCGACTTTTGAATTTTGAATTTGTTTTATTATCTATTTCATACTTTGTGAAACTTTAAGGATTTTTTGATTAACAAACTAAACGACTTCAAAGCGACCAGTGGCATCTCTACACGGTATAATTTTTTTTTTTTTTTTTTTCCTGCACGTGGGACTGTCTATCGAAAATTCTAAAGATATACTGTTTCTAAATATTTTGTGATTTTATTGTTGAATCGAATTTTATCTGGTGTCAGCGCCAGGAATGTGATATTTAATAAATAATGTAAACAGACAAAACGTTAAAAAAAATCAGAAAGGTTTCAGGTTAAATTACGTCCAAAGAGGCAGTTTTTTAACATTTTGTGTGTTACTTTTATTTATTAAATATCACGTTCTTAGCACATAAACCATAAAATTCAGTTCAAGAGCAATATTGCAAAATAATTTTTAAATGAGCATATCTTTAGAATTTCCGATACACAGTCTCGCTCACCGAAGATAAAAATGTTTTTTCTGTACAACTTTGCCATTGCTCGCTTTGAAATCCTCGAGTTTCTTAATCAAAAATTCGTTAAAGTTTTACAAAATATGAAATCGAACATAAAACCAACTCCAAATTTCAAATTTGGGCTTCCAAATACCCATATTCGCAGGAGAATTGTTATTCAAAATCTGAAGGTTCTAGGTATCGTTGTTTTATCCCAATGAGAGAAACATACATACATTTATGCAGATTCTTCATTATTTAATTTTTTTAATATAATGCAGGGCGATAATATCTGGTGGCAACAATTTGAAAAGCGAAACAACGTTTGTAGTGAATCGACGCAAAATGCCAAAACGAAATTAATAGTCCTTTTGGGCAAATTGCCCCTTTGGACTAATAAAAAGATTTTAAAAAAGGATTCGTAAAGTTCGTTCTGTTCAAAACTGAACATTGATATGATGAACTAAGAAAAGACAGAAAAATGTATGCAAACACTTAACGTCGAGAATTCTAAACGTATAATGCTATGCTACTTTTAAAATTTTTGTAATTTAGTTGTTGAAATGTATATGGTGTAAGTGTGAAGAAAACGATGCTTAATAATACGGCTAAAGTGATATTTTAAAATAAATGGGTTTGTAGGATAAGTGTAATAGTAGACCGGTAGACAGCGAGAGCGTAGAAAACCTTAACAAACCTTTTGGGGCTACCCCGTTAAAATCTGAAACCTTTCAGGTTTCCTTTTTTTTTTATATATATATGTTAAGTCCTTTTTTTTTTTTTTTTTTTTTTAAATTTTTATACTTACATGTGGGCATTTTATTTATTTAAAATGCAATTTACATAGATAGATATCATGCTCCATTTATTTAATATTCTAATTACAAACATTCTTATGTATTAAAAGAAGACTGTAAAAATTTGTCATTATCATATTGTCCCAGAATTACTTAAGTCTTAAGAAAGAGTAAGATCTGTCGCCGATGAATGCTTAAGTTTGTCTCTTGTCAACAGGAGTCATTCTTCAAGTTTGTAGTTGATTTCTTAATTAGTTTCCTTCATTGTCACTATTAAAAATATTGTGTCAATTGCTGCTGATGAATATGGAAGGTACAGTATAATGCCAAATAATACAGTTCCAATCGGAAAACATTTACTCGGCTACAAAAATTTTCCTTTGAGAACTCTAATTCTAAAACATTATGAATTCTCGACTTTTTCCAGCTCTTCAACAGTTCTAAATAGACCTCATATCTAGGACAGGAAGAAGTGGATGGGATACCAGACATTGAGGATAATCCTATGGTCATAATGTCACAAGATTCCACCTTGATCGGAATAGTACGTAGAGATGTTGGCTACCGTATCGTTGGACCGGGTTCGAATACTGGGAGAAAAAGAAAAAGAAAAAAAAAAAAAAAAAAAAGATGTTTTTACGTGTATAATGTCTGAGCGCCCTGGGGGCTTTTAAAATACTGGTGATTCGAATGTTCTCTCGAGAAGTTTGGTGGTAGGAAAAGAGGAGCTAGAGACCCTCAGATAAACAGAATTTCACAATTGATTATACAAATATAGTACTACAATACTAGCTGTATTCCCTCCCAGTTTTGATGAAATTCGTCCCTGGGGTAGATCCAATGGTTTCTCAGTCCTCTTCCCTTATCATCAAACCTCTCGAAAGGCTCGCTAATATTTTAAGGGCCCCATGCCACACAGATATTAAAGCCTTTCCCGGAAACAAAATCGCTAACTAACTACTATACCAAATCAGAATCTTGTGACCTCAGAACCATAGGATCATCCTTAATGGCCACAAAAAGAGGACCTGCATATTTTCCAGGAGATCCAAATATGTTTTAGGGATGTCTTAAATGTGATATTAAGCAATCGGAAAGTTGTATTTAGGAGATTTAAAGGGTATTCCTAGATATTCTAAGGAAGTCGTACACAGGACTTTAAATCCCTACAACATCTCATAGACTTGAGGTGGGACCTAAAGAAGATGACCTGAGGATATGATGGGACTTGCTATTAAACACACAGGAGGATGCATTCAGGAGATAAAGAGGATATTTCGAAATGTCCTGAGAATCTTATAAGGAAGACTTTATAAATCCTAATAATATCCTGTAGTCTGTCGATGGGACCAAGCAATAGGGAAAATGTGTTTAGGAGATTATGGGGATATTACTGGATATTATGTTGAGGATATCTCCAGGAAAGTTTTGTGATATGTGGAATATATGTGTTAAGGGTCATATTTTGTTTAATAAGATTTGAAGAATTTAGAAAAAAGCAAACTTTTTGTAAAATAAAAATATTTGGTTTGCACTTTTCAAAATCCAGCATCACTTAACTTTGTACATTTTTTAATTGATTAGACTTTTTAACTGTCATCTTGCATCTCAAGGTGAGGCATAATTTTTTACTTTTGACTCTCTCTTTTTATTTTTATTTCATTCCCGGGGGAAAAAAAGAAAATTTTAGATCTAATGTACTACAGCATTAAAAATTTATAAAATGTATATATGTATAAATTTATAAAATGTGATATGTAGTACGAAAATATTGACAGTTGTATCCGGGTCCTTATAATATATTTATTTTGAAGACCGGATCACCACTGTTAATACTTTCGTACTATATTAGCTACCAAAAAAGGTGTCACCAGGAAAAAAAAAAAAATCTTTGAAAATATGTAACAGAGGACCCGAAAAAAATACTATAACAGATATGCAACGGGGCGCATATAAAATTTTTTTTAATTAAAATAACGCTTTATAAATTATCAACAGGATATATTATAAATTAAATATATTAAAAATCCTATTAATTGTACAATAAAAAAGATTATTAAAGTAAATTTATACTGTTACTATAATAAAAATTAATAATTATTAAATTAAAATTAAGTTATCCTTAAGACCATAGGCCATATCTACCAACTACTGGTTAACAGTCATTTGTATGGAGCGATGCAATGAATTTTGGTAAATTATTAACATAGAATCAAATCCAAAAGCATCGTTAGCTGTCAAGACAGTAAGTTACCTGTGTAAAATGGTTAATTGTCATTCACATGCCGACTCGAATTATGAGGAGGGATGCGGTATATTTTAAAATAAAATTAAACTAGAGGACACTATTCAAGCTATTTGTCATTGGCAACCTAAGAGATAACAGTTACTGACGGTCAATCCACAAGTCACTGACTTGAACAGTACAGTTAATTTAGGTAATTAAGCCGAAAGACTACTGCGATTATCAAGGCCATTGCTCACCAATGACCAGAAGTTAAAGCTGCCGAGATATGAAGCAATGTAATGTTTCATGTAGTCGAAACACTTACCAAGGGTTATGAAGGATAAATGTATGGCAACGTAACGCTCCAAAAGTTTTGGGCCCAATTGCGGCCGAGCGGTGAAGTCGCTGAATACCGGAAATTCGGTCCGAAGTTCGAATCCCGCGAACGCGTTTGCGGCAAGGGCGTTTTTGTGGTTTTTTCTATATACGAGCCAGTTTCCCTCAGAAAGTCCTCCACGAAGGCATCTCTCGCCTTAGGCAGATAGCCCTTGTGTGCTTACAAGGATACTGCTACGGATGTTTGTAAATCAATACCTAGAAATGTAAATCCTTACAATTTTTTTTTTTTTTTCCCCCGAGAAAAAAACGGTAGCTGATTTTTCAATTATTGTAAAATAGCCATAGATTATCTTTCTAAGATCGAAGTAGCATTTCTCGAAGTTATTATCATATTGGTATTTCAGATGGGGAAAACGTTTTCATAAGTGATCTTTCACGTGGGGAGAAAATCCCGACAATTGAATGCAATCAATCCTCTCAATCACTGAGAAAAAATACCGCTTTCCCTTATGTTAAGAAATTTCGCCTATTAGAAACTACCAAATGATTAAAAATTATGATAGCAAAGGTTTCGGAGGGGCACACTGAGTATAGTGGTAATGTCAAAATTGATCGTCTGATTCATCATCATGAGATCAGTATAGCTGTAACTGGCGATAGGGAGAAGTCCTCTTTCCTCCTTTATGCCGTGACAAGCTTTTGTGTACAACAAGTAAGCAGCTCACCTAACGGTGAAAATGTAGTCTCAGAAATCAACCGAAAGTTTCATTATAAGACGCTAGAAGAGTTTCTAAATGGAACAACTTCGTAAGTGTGTTCAGTTACAGAGGTGCCCGCACCCGTATGCAAATCCGATTTTCGTTTACGAATGCAATTCACATTGCAAAGGGAAAATGGGACTTGCATAACGGTTAATTTTAACATTTTTTTTTTTTTTTTTTTTTTTTACTCTTCTTATTTTTTAATTCGTGTTATAAGAGAATCCTGCAACAATCCTAAACCACTTACTGAAACTTTCTTTACATTAACGGAGCCAGGTTTGTACATTTCTTTTCTGTTCGTTTTCGGTAATAAATAGACCTTTTTTTATGTATCTTCAGATGTATCTGAAGATTTTTCAATTGATTTCTGCGATGACTGACGGTTTTTTTCCTTTGCCGTTGAATAATATTGTTTATTTTACACTTAGGAGTCAGAAATTTTTATTCCAAAACATTTTATTTCTTTATTTATCCAAATCATATTAAAAGTGCTAAACACCTGCAGAAAGCGAGCAATTTAGAAATAGAACTTCCAAGGTTCACTTTTCTAGAGAAAGTTCACCATAAAGGCATTTCTTCCTTTGCCACGTACATTTTGATTATGAAGTAGACGAGGGACACATTCGTTATGCAAGTAATCTTAGTAGTCTTCCTTTTGGCTTCTCACAAAGGTCTATATTGGCACATGTCGAAGAGACCTGATACTTCATCACTTGTCGATAGACACTATATTATTAGTAGTACAAAGTTGATGTTCCGATCTCGGACACTTCGCCGACAATCATTTAGCCAAAGAACGTCTATGTAAAGATGGAAAGGCTCCATAGACGTAATGTAAACTAGTTTGTCTTCTACGTCGCTAGAAAGAAGAGAGAAAATTCACCAAGGGATTTGGTGACGGAACCTGTTAGCGAGAATTTCTCCCTCTGTGATGTACCGGACCTGGCCGAGATTTTCCTCCTCCGCGACGTGTACAGGAAATTGAGGAACACGGGTTAAGTTGAATAAGAAAATTAGGTGAAGTTTCACTTTCACTGGCTGTTGAATTTGCATTATCCATATCGCAGTTTGATATCTGATTTTATATCCGTCAGTATGGAGGGAGAGAGAGAGAACGGAGGACGTGGGCACTATCCCCTTATCAAACGGTTAATTAGTATAGCATCACGTCCACCACTATCTATAGCACCCCTTCAAAATACATAATGCCACCTGAAAGGTATTCAACGTGCACGACAAGACATACAATATAATATGTTACAGAGTTACAGATTAATATTCAAGATACATTACTGGTATATTACTGATGCAAATATGACAGATGCAGAACTGATAAAAGGCTGATATAATACTGGTACTGATATTAATACTGATTAATACTGCTACATTACTGATACATTGATATAAAACTGAATATTAATACTGATGAAATGGGAATGATTTTGCACAAGTCGGTAAATAAATCCATGAAATTATACGTTACAGAGACCCCCGCCCCAAAAAATGAGAATTAAAATATCATAGATCAATGTTCTACTGTTACATTACTTGTAGATTACTGATGAAATATAACTGATACACTACTGATACAAGGCTGATATATTAGTGATACAATACTTTACTGATTGTAAGACTGTTTTTATTGCTCATGCGATATATGCATGAGCAAATATGCATATACAATACTTTACTAGTATTAATACTCATACAATACTTAACTGATATTAATACTCATACAATATATTACTGATATTGATACTCATACAACACTTTTATTGGTATTAATACTCATTCAATACTGACTAATAGTGATTAATTGTAAATGGGAAATACTGATACTGATACAATACTTTACTCAATTACGACTGTTACATTACTGATATAAATGTGGATATACAATATTTAACTGTTACAATACTGATACAATACTTTACTGGTATTAATACTGACACAATACTGATTAGTATGGAGGGACAAAAATGGAGTCACACAGCTTTAAACTCTTGATAAACGTGATCGTCGAACTTATTCGAACTTCGACATCAGCTTCGAGCTTTGGCGCTTTTTGGCGACAGATATTTCACGTATGCTCAGATGTTTCCCTTTTCGTTCGAAGGGAGCCACATTTGCTGCGGCGAAGTTTTTCTTCTTAACAATACATATTCTTTGATTTAGCCAAGGATAGATACACTTAGAGGACAGCTTTTAACGGATAGGACACTTTTAGGCCAAAGAAGGTCCATGTAAAGAAGGAAAGGCTCCTTAGTCGTAATGTAAACCAGTTTGCTATTACGCCGCTAGAAAACGCAGAGGAAAATTCGCCAAGGGATTTGGCGACGGAACTTGGCGACGAGAATTTTCCCCTCCGCAATGTGTACAGGAAAATCAGGAACAAGTTAAGAAGAAACGTTTTGTAACTATCAATCTTCTTTGCCTTTTCGCGATAACTCGGATTTTCGTACTTTTTTTAGATCAAACTAACTAATTCATTAATTAATTTACTTGCGCGAAAAAATATTTCCTTTTCCTTTAAAATTTAAAGAAATTTAAAACGATATTCGTTTTATGAGCTCTTGATAAACGCGACATTCGAACTTCGACGGCGGCAGATATTTCGCGCATGCGCAGCTGTTTCTTCTACTTTGGGACGGAGCCAGTCCTGTTGCGAAGAAGTTTTACTTCTTAACAATACATATTCTTTATAGGCTACGTTCAGACGGTGGTGTAAATGTCATAACTGGTTTAAACCGAGCTTCATCAACCTTGCTACGTCAAACCAAACCTTGCTATATCACAAAAACTGGTTTAGGGGCTTTGGCATTAAATTCGAAATTTTGAACTTTATGCCGGCTTGATATAAAAGTCGACCAATCAGAGGAAGCGCGGGAAAGCTGTAGACACAACCACGCATGCGGGAACTTAGCTTCTCTAATTGGCTACAGCTTAGACCCTGTCTCGCAGATGTGAAAGAACTCCCGAGTTTTATGCTTTTATGCCTTATGAACTATGCCTCTATGACATTTATGCCACCTTCTGAACGGAGCTTTAAAAGACGCGTACATTTAACCGATAGGAATATTTAATCGAGGAAACTTTTAACAGATAGAGCGTTTCACCAACAGCATGATTAGCTGAGCATACATTTAGACAAAAACATAAAACAATATCTCAATAAATTTTTTACAGATTTATCTGACAACTATTTAACCTCTCCATCAATTACAAAATTGTTCGTATTTTCCATGAACCTTCAAAATTATTTTCTCAACTATCAATAAAATTAGTTGTTTGATTGTTAAAGATTCTTATTCGCTGTTTTTAAATCCTGGGAAATTTCAACATATCACCTCAGTGTGATTTGATACACGTTGTTGTGACAACTCAGTGTAATTTGATGTAAAGTTGGCAATATTTTATGGCACAAATGGCGCAAAATTCAAATCTTGCGTAAATTTGGGGACCCCCCTTTATGTTAAATAGTAATTCTCTGCTAATTAAGGCACTATCGCGTTATTCAGACACAAAATTTCTAAACAAACAGCGTGTAGCGTAATACAATCAACTCTAGATTTAGCAGATTTAGCTTAGGTTATTGAAATGTGGTTATTCACCTGGGATCGAACCTGAGTCGAACTATCAGTAAGCTCTACTCAGCCACTTGGTTTGACCAAAGTAATACCACAGAAAACATCCACATTAATCCGCAGATGGTTAAAAGAATACAGAAAAAAAGGAAAGACCAAATTTGCAACTTAACAGAATAGTACTGTGAACAATTTACATGCATTTTCAAGCAGATTAATTTAAATAATAAATTTATTTTGTTAAGCATATTAAATCAGTATTTAAAACAAAGATAGCAAATTTTTTAAAAATCGAAAGAAAAAACACTATTAATAATATTTCCATTAATAATGATGCCATTAACTGTCAAGAACACTTGAAAAACAAGTTGCAAGTAATGGAAAGAAAAAAATACTATTAGAAATAAAAAAACTAAGTTAGGAATAGCATTAAAAAACGATATAATATTATTTTTTAATGCCGTTGATTGCCAAAAGCACTTGAAAAGCAACCTAGAAGTAATGTAAAGAAAAAAGAAAAAAAAAAAAAAAAAACAGCATTAGAAATTCAGAATTTATAAATGGCGTGAAAGAAAAATATAAATATTATTCTTTAATATTATTAATTGTTAAAAACACTTGAAAAACAAACTGCAAATAATCGGGGGGAAAAATTGAAAGGTTTCAGATCTGAACAGTGGCCAAGGAGGGTTTTTTTAAGGTTTTTTACGCTTTCGCTGACCTCGCAGTGTATACATCTGCTCTTACACTCACTCCTACTAACTTTTTTTTTTTTTTTTTGTCATTTTAGCTCTCTTAAGCATATAAGGTGTTTCTGCCGCCTTCTTAGCATGCCTTCGTGGAGTAGTGGTCAACATGCTCGGCGGCGCGTATTCAAGAGGTTCGAGTCCCGGCAATGGCATTGCTCATTTTTCGTGTCTTCTGCTTTGAAATAACCTATTTCTTTGCATGTAAACCATATACAATTCAACAGCAAAATTACAAAAAATGTCAAAGAAGCATAGCAATACATATTTAGAATTCCCGATACAGCGTCAAGGGTTGGCATGCATTTATTGGGTTTTTTTTTTTTTTTTTTTTTTTTTTTTTTTTTTTCAGTCTTTTCTCCGTTCATCATATCAATGTTCACTTTTCTTACTAAGATCTTTCTTTTGTCTTTTTTTTTTATTAACGTCTTGTGTGTTTACTCTATTTCTTAAAAATTACGTTCTTTTCACTAACGTCACATAAAATTCGATTTAACAGCAAAATCCTAAAATATTTAAAAACAACATATCTTTAGAATTTCCGATAGTCTCCATTGCTGGAGATAAAAATGTTTTATTCCGTACAGTGTTGCCACTGCCCACTTTGAAATCATTGAGTTTGTTAATCAAAAATTCGTTACAAAATATGAAATAGATAATAAAACAAATTCCAAATTTGGGCTTCCAGATGCCCATGTTATTGTGGAGGACTATTCAAAATTTGATGGCTCTAGGTACCGTTACTTTTTCCCAGTGCAAAAAATCTGCATACATTCATGCAGACTCTTGATTATTGTTTTATTACTTTAAATATAATACAGGGAGATAATAATTTGGTGGCAACAATTTGAAAAGTTTAGTAATTCAAGGCCGTTTTTAATGATTCAACGCAAAATGCCGTTTCGAAACTAATATCCCATTCTAGATTAACGTCTCTTTTGAGCTAAATATAAACAGCAATTGAAATGAAGAAACTATGTAAGTTATAACTGATATTAGAGAACAATATAAATACTATACTTGAATGTCATTAATTCTCAACATCACTTAAAAAACACAAACTGAAAGTAACGGAAGAAAAAAGGCATTATTAGAAACGAAGGAACTAAGTTATAAATGACATTACAGAATAGTATAAATGTTACACTTTAATGTCATGTATTATCAAGAACGCTTGAAAAAATATCGTTGATCCTAAACTTGCGCAAAAATGACCCTAAAAACTATATTTTAACAATAAGCAGATTTATTTAAAAATACCTTAAATTAAAAAATAGAAAATCTGATGCGGACACCACAAGACTCCCTTTCACGGAATATTAAACTATACGCATTTTTGCTGCGCTTCATTTAAACTTATTTCCTCGAAATTCATTAGAGGTATATTTCTCATTCAATTAGTTCAGTTCTCACTTCGCGGGAACACAAAAATACATAAAACCTCAAACTATATTCGTTAAAAGTTGAAAAATATAGGAAAACATGAAACACCAAATATAGTTAAAAGAGTTAAAAAACAATTTTTACAACTGAAATTAGAGTTTCTACGCAAAAGCAAGCAATTCGTCCAGCAGGCAAGAAGAGAGATTTTTAGGTGCCCAAAACTGAAGGTTTACTTTTGTTCCCACTCGGCAAAAAGGCACTGAAGGTGCAAAAACTGACTTCTGCTATTCACTGTTCTACTAAGTTTCAAATGTAAAGAAATATGGCTGCTATGGTAAAAAAAAAAAAAAAAAAAAAAAAAAAAAAAAAATAGGCTTAGCCACACTTAAGACACTTTTAAATTGTTGACTGTTCTACAACTACTATATGCAAATTAATTAAAAGTATAAAAACCTTAACGGAGAAAGATAAGAACAACATAATTCAATCATTTTTAAAGCTAAAAATGTACAATTTACCAACATTTAAGAATGAAAAATACTGAGCCTCACGGAGCAGAGTAACTGAGTGGGTATATATATGTATATATTTATATACATTTGGTGCTGCCGATTGCATCCGAAAGGGGAGGTGCATAACTATGTGTTATAGCAGTCCTATATACAAAATTTTAATGCTCTGAGGCTACTCGTTTTCGAGTTATGCGAGATATATACATACATACATACGTAAAGAGACGTAAATCTCTTCTAAATCCATTTTAAATCAATTTTATATTCCGTTTGGGGAAAAAAAATTCCTTTATTCTGTCCTTCCGTACAGATGTCACGCAAAAAAAATCGTTGAATTGCATTCGATAGCGGTCAAAATGGATATTTTCGTTGAAATATGCTGCCTGAAACTTTTCGTGATTGCAATACTTTCTTTACTTCGTACAAGGAAGTAAAAAAAAAGGCTGAGGGAATCGAAATAAGATTTTGGAATACAACATTTGCGTGGAATATAGCCCGCTGAAGTTATGCAGAACGCTGTTGAGCAGAGGGTGAAGACGTAAATCGTCATTCTACATGTGAATTTCGAAAGATTTGCATTGCTACAACGAACGCGAAGCTTACTAATATGATTTTTTCCATGGAGGCAGGGATCCTTTCTTACCTCCACGATTTTACTATCTATGGGAATGCGGCGAAAACACAGCAGCTACTGGCAACAGGTGCACAGAACGATGCGAGTACACGAGTACTCACCTTCTAGAAAATGCTCTATTTCCCTTCCAAAATACATCCAATGCTCCAATGAGCCATTTAAAAATTGGCTTAATTTGGTGTCGAAATGCTTTCCAAATTTTCTCTTTTCGTTTAAGTTCAAAAGAGCTATCGCAGCGACCTTCTTCAGCTGAATTTTCCCACACAAAACAGCTTCATCAGTCCCACGATAATTGTCAAAGTGACCTGTCAGTATCTTTATTTAAAATGTTATCTTGTAGAACTAAACAAAACCGAATGGAAACAGTAGTAACCACGATCTTTGGCAATGCCGCTATAGCAAAAACTATTATTTACCACCAGCTACAAAAGACACCGTTTTCTAAACTATGATTTTAGAAAAGCTTTGTGGAAGATAAAGCCAGTGAAAGAAAAAGGCCTCCGAAGTACTCTCTTTATAAAATTGTCGATGACTATCATCTGATCTCGAAGAGAGAATAATAAAAACAGACGCCTGCAGACTCAGTGGTAGTGGTGATTCTATACCACTCCTTTTTATTCACTTGCTTTGTTCCCTTTTGTTGTTTTATTACACTTCTGAAACGATTCCCCCTTCTCTCTGCCGTAAAATCGATATTCCTTTACTTGTGTGGTCCATCTTCGAGATCCAAACTTTGACTGCACAGTGTATTCGGAAAAGATGAATATAATTCTTATTTCCTTATATATATATATATATATGTATATATAAGGATTGCATTACAGATATCTGTATATCCTTATATATCAATATGACAGATATCTGTATATCTGTAATATCAGATATAACAGATATTACAGATCAGTCGTTTCAAACACAAGTTGCATGCGAGATAAACGCACGATTTAAGATCTAAGACCGAACTTTTTCTGTCCAAAGGCGCTTTGACCCTGAATGGGTATTGTTTTCGTTTTGCGATTTTGGGTCGAACCACTTTTCAAACTGTTGCCACCAAATATTATCGCCCTGTATTATATTTGAAGGAATTAAATAATGAAGAATCTTCTTAAATGTATGAATGTTTCTCGCATTGTGATAAAACAACGGTACCTAGAGCTCTCATAATTTAAATAATGTAATCTTCCATAGAATATGGGCATGTGGAAGCCATAATTTGAATTTGAAATTTGTTTTATTATCGATTTCAGATTTTGTAACACTTCAACGAATTTTTGATTAACAAACTCAACGATTTCAAAGCGAGCAAACATTTTTATCTTCAGCGCGCGAGACACTGTATAGGAAATTCTAAAGGTATGCTCATTTTAAAATTAATTTGCGATATTGCTCTTAAACTTAATTTCATAGTTTCAGTACGTAAAACATAATATTTAATAAATAAAGGTAACACACAAAACGTTAAAAGAACGCCCCTTTGGACTTAATTTAAAATCTGAATCCTTTGAGATTTTGTTTTTAGCAATATAGTTATTTATAGGAATATATTTTATTTTTTATTAATATGAAAATAAGCATTTTTTAACTAAATGTTATCAATACGAACGAATAATTTTTTTACGAACGGTAATAATAACGATTTCGGTAATAAGAAGAAAGCGGTAATAATAAGAAAGCCGTAATAATAAGAAACGGTAATAATAAGAAAAAATTTCCAATTTATATTTACTTATTTATTTTCTGAAATCTAAACGCTGGTACAGACAAGAAATTTCTGTTAATGTTATTTTGTAATTCAAATGTGCTGAGAGCTAGATATTAAATTTTTAGGCCGACATTTGTTTCATATAATTCTAAAATGTTTATTAAACCTACAAATTGTGGAGACAGTGTTAATTTTTTTTAACACATACAAAATTTTATATATATATATATATATAATATACATGTTTTCTGCTATACATTTCTAATTTCTACAACTTTCAGCTAGAACACTTCATGGTGTTTCCATTTCGATAAATATTGTAACATTGGAGAAAAATTACAAGAAACTATCTTTATCACGAATTGTACATGCTGATCGGTCAATTTGATATCAGTCTATTTTAGCTCAAAGAGGCGTGCGTTAGCTCAGAAGGGCTATAAGTTTCGAAACGGCATTTTGCGTTGAATCACTATAAACGTGTGTATCACTTTTCAAATGGTTGCCAACAAATATTATTTAAATAAATTGAATAATGAAGAATATGCATGCATGTATGTTTCTCGCGTAGCGGAAAAACAACGGTACCTAGAGCCATCAAATTTTGAATAACGTAGTCCTCCACCCGAATATGGGCACCTGGAAGCCCGAATTTTGAATTTCGAATTTGCTTTATATTTCTATATTTAATTTTTTATTTTTTATATTTGTTCATATGTTCCATATTTTTTAAACTTTACCCAATTTTTGATTAAGAAACTCAACGATTTCAAAGCGAGCAGTGGCAACACACTGTAGTGAATAAAATATTTTTATCTCCAGCGCACGAAACTGTCTATTGGAAATTCTCAAGATATGCTGTGCTTAAATATTTTTAGCCCAAGTGGACGTTAGCTTAAATGCTTTCGGAACGTCTATGTATGTGTAAATGAAAAAAAAAAAAAAAACGCCTCTTTGAGTGTAATAAAATCTGAAATCTTTCAGACTTTTTTTTTTTTTAGTCTTTAATTTTTAACTGCATAGAGAAAGACTGCTCTCACGTATAAATTTTCTCCCAAGCAAAGCTATTATTCTATTGCAAAAATTCGTAACTGCGGGCATTTATTTTTGACAATTATGAAGAAATATTAATGAAATCCGTATCTTTAAATCTTTGAATAAGATTTTTATCCCGGTGTAAACATAAGTAGCTTTATTTGTGGATTTTCTATGGTGTGTCTTACGTTCTTTTTCAATGGTTGTGAAAATAATGGAAATTTGGACTCAAAAATCGTTAAAATCAAACCTTTCTTGAAATTCTTGCCATGACAATCTGTGCCAAAATAATAATATTTAGTTTATGGGAAATGTACATTTGTATTGCGGGCGAATAAAATTGCTTCGAAATTAAAAATTGAATGAAATTTTTAATGGTCATGAAAATAATGCAAAATTAGACTAAAAAAATCCTTAAAGTCTTAAGCCTTTCTTCAAATTCTTGCCATAATAACCAGTGTCAAAATAACGCTAATTAATGTATCGGAAATGTATTCGCGGGCCGGATAAAATTGCTTTAGTGGCTACATGCGACACTTCTGCTCCCAGTATATAGCTTATGGTGGCCAAACTTCACATATTAGAATGCTGTTTATGTATTAGAGTTTAGAGAAATTGAAGAGACGTTGGTACGTTTATCGAAAGTCATTAGGTTTTAATTTAGAAGTCAAACAACGAACAGGTTTTGAATAGAAAGAAGCTTTATTGCCACTTTCCAGAATTCAGAAAGCACGGACACTTCCACTCAAGCAAACATTCAATTGATATATGAGTAATAACAGTTGCGTAGTTTAGTGGCAATTCCCTACAAAATCACATCAGCTTGATCACATCAACTTTCGATAACTTGGAACTTTGATTATTAATTTGCTTTTTAAACTTCTTTTTAAACTTTTTAAACAAAATTTTAAACTTCTGTGTTATCCAAATATATGTTTTAGCAAAAAGTGTATGATGTGTAAGTTTATATTATTTGTAAAGAATGATAAACTGTTTATATAAACTGTGTAAAGAATGAGCAACAAGATGTTTTGAATAGATAACCCGTATAGTTTAAAAATTTCCTTGGGAATCACGAGGATATTGCTCACTGGCTCAGAGAACACGTATAAATGATATCCCGTAACTTCCCAAACACATCCTTTCGAGCACTGAATGCCACAATCCATTATATGCCCAGGATATTCTCTCTAAGTCCCAACAACAGTCCCTTTAATGAGAAGTTGTATGAAAACTTTAAGTCCTTTTTACTACTTCCTCGGGATATTTCGAAACATTACCTAACCTCTTAAATACAACCTCCTCATGGTCTTAGCTTCACATTTTTCGATATGTCTCCAGAATATCCTCGCTAGGTCCTCTTGGCAGTGTATGAGATGTAGTAAGGATTTATAATCTTACTTACGATAACCTAAGGACAACCAGAAGTGTCCTCGTAACTTCCCAAATATTTCTTCTAAACCGCTGAATGTCGAAGAGCATATCCCAAGAACATCCTCATTAAGTCCCATCGATAGAATCTACGAAAAGTAGTGAGGATTTAAAGCCTTACTAATCCTTAGGGAATCCTGGAATATTCCCCTAATCTTCTAAACACATCCCTAGAGTTTTTTCTGACACTATATATCCAAGGACTTCCTTGCTAGGTCCCTTCAACAGAGAACAGAATGTTGTGAGGGTTTACAGTCATGTTTAAGATGTCCTAAGGATATCCAGAAGCATCCCCCTAACTTCCCAAACACATCTAAAGCACTGAAATGTCGAAATTCACTATCAAACCAGGACATCTTCACTATGAGTCCCATCGATAGCGCATGAAAAGTTGTGAGGATTTAAGGTCTTACTTACCATACCTTCATCATATCACGGAATATTCCCCTAACCTCCTAAACACATCTCCGCGAGTGCTTAGTGTCATATTCCAGTATATCCCCAGAACATCCTCGTTAAGTCTTCTGAACTATGTATAGTATGTGTAAGGTATAATTTTAGTTACCACATCCTCAAAGCTTTTCAGAAAATAGAGAAAATTGAAAAAACATTAAAAAAATTCATTAAAAAAAGGCATCCACTGTTTAGCAACATGCAAAGCACATCACCATTTGAAAAAGACGGCTTACATAGCAACTAGCCAGTGATGATGAACTGCATTCCAAAATTATTGTAGTCATTACTGAAATTACTCCACGCTCTGCCGAATGTGGTAGGAAACTGATTTTGTAAGCTACGTCTGCAAAATTACTGCAAGTCGGCAAGTTGAATTTAAGTGTGATGTTGCAACTTCAAGTATACTCTGTGCTTGCGAGATAATAAAAATCGCTCATCTATGCGTTTGCGCTTTACTTCCTATTGTCACGCAAAGTTGTTTGCATCCTTAGATTGTTTCTTGAGAGAAAAAGCACCAGGAACGAATGCCATTATAACAACTATTCTGAATTCGTTGTATACATAAAATATTGTGAAAAAGTTGAAAAAGAAAAAACGAAGTGAACCAAGATATAATGTCGCTTAGTGGAAAGTAAGAAAAGCTGAGCTATGTAATGTATATTGACAGCAATTCTGTCATATGACTATCCTGTGAATGATTATTAAAATACCCGAACATGAGTTTCAGAACGTATTTCAAGCGAAAACTGCGACGCAATAAAAATTCAAATAAACTGTTATCTATTGGTTCCGGACTTTCGGTAATCTGGCAAGTCTATCACCTACATATTTCTGAAAAATGACACTGCCATTTTCTTCAAGTAGTAAGGATTTAAAGCCTTACTACTTTTCGGCAATACTCGAAAAGTTTCTTTATTTGCTTAGACTGGTTTCAAAATTTGATAAAAATGTTGATAAAAGGAAAATACCGAAACGTATAATTTTAGAAAGTCACATTTCAAAAATTCTATTGACGTTGTCATGAATGCTAAGTGTGTTGAATCCATAGATTATAAAAGAAATAGATAATGAACTCAAAGAAGAAGATTAAACTAAGATTTTTCTTTTTTCCAATGGCGGGCATTTGTTATATCGGCACTGGCCACTCCTAAAGCCAGAAGTGGTAGCCATTTTATTGTGGAGACACCTAATAGTTGGCCACTATTACCTCCTAGGAAGGGACAGACAATTTTACATCCATGCCCTCTCCAGGATTCAAACCAGGGCCCTTCGGTAACGCAGTCAGGCTCCCCTAATCACTATACCGTCTGGGCGGCATTAAACTAAGTTCATTAAGGTTAAATAGTATATTCGTAAAACTAGCCAAACAATACTGGAAAATATATTAAAAAATAATAAATGTTTCCTGTTTAACGGTGATGCCCTCCTCAACCAAGAACAGATGTTAGTATCAGCATCATAATTCTAAGCCAAACATTTGGGTTCTAGAATTTTTAATTACTTTTCTACTTTCTAATAAGATTTACACTGTAAAAAAAAAATTTTTTTTTTGAAGTCATCTATAAACCATTTGGAACCATTTGGAATATTTCGGAGTCAGGAAGAGTAAGAAATACAAAATGTCCTCTCCGGGATTTGATCTCTGGACATCTCGATTCTTAGCCGAGCATGCTTTCAATTACAGAACGAAAGCACGAGGTAAGGAGGGGGAAAAAACCTTATAATTAATGCTATTTCTGACCAGTGTTCAATAATGTCTTATGATGTTAAATCACCGTTTGCTAACATTACAGCTGAAGGAGTGTTAAATTGCCCTGAATCCAGATTTCGAGAATTCCATTTCGAACATACTGAAATTGAGGAGTTGGTTTCACTCACTGGGGTTTCTTTGAAACAGACTCCTCCCTTCCCCCCAACTTCATTTAGAAAATAACTAATAATTACTATCGCCAAATGGAAGGATTATTTATAAGCAATTCTTTCACTCTAGTATTTGCTGCTCACGCTATTCTAAAGTTAAATTATTTGAAAGATTATCTTTTTGGTTCTGGATTCGTCGGAGGACACATTCGGACGCATTCGCGTTTTTTTATTTAAAGGCACTAAAGAAGATTTAACTCTTACGAATTCATTTGATCCAGCTAGCTAGTTCATTTCTGAAATTGAATCTGGTAATTTCCTTTCCTTCCTTGACATTCTAACTATCCGCAATGAATTCGATTTCAGTACTACTTGTTTACCAAAACCATTTTTTCTTCTCCTCTTCCTACTGTTTATTTACCTCCTTGTCTCCTCATTCTAAATCCAGCTATTTTTTAAAAGACTTTTTTTAACTGCTATGTATATCGTTCTCTGAAAGTTTGTTCTTAGAAATCTTTGCATTCTCATGAAACAATTTTTAAAATCGGTTGCAATTGGCAAAGGATTTTCTCCCTTTAAATCGTTTTTATCCTGCCATCAAAAAAGGCATTCCATTCATTCAAGTTCATCGCTTTTTTTTCCGTTACAAAATTGCTGAGCTTCTCCCGAAGATTAACTTTCAGATTATTTTCTCGCCTGTCAATAAAATTCATTTTCGAGTTTTAAAGGTCCTGAAGGATCTTAATTCTCGCCGAGTTTATAGCACATATCATCAGCGTAGTTTGACATACATTGGCCAAACTAAAGGAGCTATAAAATTTCCCATCAAAGAATCTGAATCTTATGTACGTAAAGAAGAAATATTAATTCTTCGATAGCTAATCTAATTCGCCACATAATCACATTTTTTAATTTCTCCTGAGGAAATTACCAGTAAAGCCTCTTCAGTTGGTGTGTTCGATTCAGAAAAATTCTTTTGTTTATGGCATTAATTCTAGACTAATTCTTTTTAACAATTTCAGAATTTTTAATGTCATAGTTTCTCACATTTCATTGTCTCGATTCATTTTCCTCGATAGATGGCGATATGTTGACTTTATTCCACCCATTGCTTTCGATATAAAATGGCTGTCGCTGCTCCCATTTTTGAAATTAGATCGCCTCTTAAGGCTTCACGTTTCGCCACTTTTTATGCCCTAGGGACTAGAATAGCTATGTGGAAGTAAGGTCGTAAATTTCATTACAAATGATAATTCCCGATCTCCCATTTTCACAAAAGGTTTTTTTGCTCCTGAAAAAGTGTTTGAAACATCCTCGAAATCCATAGAGATTTATTGAAAATTTACATCAAAGTATGGTTGCATCTTTGCCAGTTTTTATTTAGAAGTTTATTTTGAAAGATTTCTACACTGCAATAATGATGACTGTCAAGCAAAAACTGATAAAATATAATTAATTTATCAATACATTTATTTTCAAATATCAGTTATATTCAGTAAACCTTTTCAGAATTACTACAAGCATTTCTCATTACATTTGATCATGTGGAAAAAAAAAAAAAAAATCACTTAGTGGTATTAGTAAGATAATCTGGTATTTCTGAAGTCCGAATGTGCCGTGTGGTAAGAATTTTACTGTCATATACGTACAGCATTCTTTCCGACTACCGTTTTGCTTTATGTGCCAACGCTTTGTTTTTCTTAATTCCGTGACTCATTTTACTTAGTTCTGGAAGTGCGAACATAAATGCTTCATGCGCCATAGTCATCAATCATCTCGGCACCTAGGGTGAATAATGCTTTTTGGAATTCCATGATTAGAATACCATAAGTCGAAATTAGAGTGATCACGCAAAATGGAAAGTAAACGCGTTAATGTATGTTAAACAAAAGCGTATTTTTAATTTTTCTTTTGAGTCCTAAAAGTATGAAATCATAAAATATACATTACTGATTTACATTTAAGTTCTGCTGCAAATCAGTATGAATATTTAACATAGATTCTCAACTTGTGGTTCTCAAAGGCTGCTCTTGTGACCTCCTAGACTTTGTAGTTCTTTGCTTAGATTTCCAAAAAAGAAAAAATAAATAAATAAAATTCAAAATGACTATGTATATCATATTATAGCTGAAAACCTTAGTCTGTAAATGATTCGTAGCAATCAAGTATCAGCCTTTCTCCCAAGAAAAACATTTTACGAAATATAAATACCGGTTACCTTACCTAGGAACTTCCTACTTAGCAACAAAAGAGGAATTTAAAATACTGCGATTGATGACTCTTAAGTTAGCTGAGAACTCTTAAGTTAAATAAGAATTTGTCTTTTTTTCTCCCCACTTTGGCGAAATTTTAGAGTTTATACAGTTCTTTTTTCTTCAGTGCCCTTCTTTCCGTTTCCTTTTTTACTTTCTTGTACGAAGTAAAAAGGAAGTATTGTAATCGCGAAAAGTTCCAGGCATCATATTTCAACAAAAATATCCATTTTCACCGCTATCGAACACAATTCAACGATGTTTTTGCGTGACATCTGTACGTAAGAACAGGATAAAGAACTCTTTTCCCCCAAAAAAATTGTAAAACTAATTTAAAATGAATCCTGAAAAGAATTTTTCGTGGCGTCTGTGCGTGCGTACGTATCTCGCATAACTCAAAAACGAGTAGCCTCAGAACGTTGAAATTTTGTCTACGGGACTGCTATAACATATAGATGTACACCTCGTATTTTGGGTGCAATCGGCCGCACCAAACGTATATAAATATATATATATATATCCACCCTGTTACTCGGCTCAGTGATCTCAATTTCTTTATTCTTATGTGTTTGTAAATTGTGCATTTTTTTTTTTTTCTTTTCTTTTTTGCTTTAAAAATTATTGAATTATGTTGCTCTTATCTTCCAGTTAAGGTTTTTATGCCTTTAGTAAATCTGTATGCAATATTTTTAGAATTATCAACAATTTAAAAGTTGTTTAAATGCCGCTAAGCCTAATAATTTTTTTGATTGCGGTCATCGCTTGTTTACATTTGAAACAGCAGAATAGTAGATTTGTTGCCAATCTAGAGAAAGTAAGCTTCGCAATAACAAAGATAACGCCTTCTTTTATTATTGCGAATTAAATCATGCTTAATCCATTCTGGAATTTATTCGAGGAAATAAGTGTTTAAGATTTACTTCATAATTTTTAATACAGACATCTTGAGTTTTAATGTATTTTTGCCTTGTCTTGAAGTGAGAACTGAATTAATTGAATGAGAAATACTGAATCGTCTATGAAAAAATTTTTTTTTTTTTTTTTCCTTTGCTTAATTTCTTTTATACATCGTTTTAGATTTATTATAATATTTGAATAGAACATGTGGCAAAGATTAGATAATTCTTAACATGATATAAATTTGGTACATTCTGAGTTAAAAAGTGAATGAAATTTAACGCTGTTAAGTGAACCTAGGGCCAGAGTGTCACTGTGGTAAACAAATAGAATGAATTTTAAAGAGTGCATTTATTGTATTGTGGTTTATGCGCTTTCGCTATGTAAGTAGATTTAATTCAATCCAATAAGTTTAAATGAAATGCAAGAAAAAATGGGTATAATTTAATATTCCGTACAAGGAAGTCATGTGGTGCACACATCAGAATTTTTTATTCTGTTCGACCCCACGAATCAGCATACATCCGAACATACAACACCTATGTACTTACGTTGAAGTTCCACTGACTTCGAGAGAGAGAAGCAGAATTTCTGACTAGTGCGCGTTTGCCTTTTGACCATATCTCTCTAAGCTGTTACTACACTCGACCGTATTACGGGCCCTTGATAACTTCGTTAGCTAATTCGATATCTAGGGGCCAACTACTTAGAATTGTGTTAGCTTCGGCTAAATCTTTTTAGTTAGTCATTAGTTAAGTTCTGATTTCATATAACTTTGAGTTCAAGCCCTTTGTTGTACGTCCTGAGAAAGGGGCCATATCTGTTACTCCTCATTTTGAACAATAAAGGGTAATTAACCCTTCTTGAGCTTCCGTTTCAGTTATTGAACTTAAACGATTATTCGCTTAGCTGTTAACTATGTTCCTCCACACTCAGTTATTAGATAAAAGGGAGGAACACCACATTATAAATAACAGAAAAAATACTCTGAGAACAGGCAGTCGTATCATGTGGCAGAATCTAGAGTTAAGTGGCACTTGCACACACGAAGCTTGCCCACAAATTGAAAAGCAGGAATAAGCGCACAAGAAGTCTGAATGCTCAATAGTAGTATGTATAGATTAGTGGCACTTTCCGCACAAAAAGTACAACTTCATGATTACCTTTCGATAACTTGAAAACAGAGACTTGCATTATTATTTTGCTTTACAAAATGTCAAGCAAGTGGAATGAACAAATACAGATTTCAACAACATGTTTATAATATACGGTGTGCGGAAAAAAATATTACTCGGAAAAAAGGGAAACGGAAAGAATGTCCCCGGAAAATAAGGAACGGAAAAAATGTCACCCGGAAAATTAGGAACGGAAAAAAAGGAACTCTAAAATCTCGCCAAATAATATCGCCAATCTGAGTTGGGGAAAACGCTAAATTCCCAGTTTCATATTATACATGTGCTAACTTGTAAAAAAAATGATAAACACCTTAGGGAGGTCAGCTACCTTTAAAACAACAAAATATCTCCCAAATGCAGCACATTTTAAAGCTCGGTATCATTCATTATAAATGGTTAATGGCCGTGAAATTTTGTGTTCCTATTTCGATATACTTAACAATATATTTGCTACTTTTGTAAGTATTTATTTTTTTTATCTAACCAGTTATTTTATGTTCAGTACCTTTACTTACTGCCCTTCTCTCTTTCCATTTTCCAACCTGAATGCTAATTTTTAGTTCGCGCGTATTCAAATAAAGTAGAAAGAGATGGTATTTAAAGGAAGGTTTTAGATACACCTGCTAGATTTTCTGTTCTTCTCCTGTTGAACGGTGTAACACCCGGGTACCTGGGTAACATGGCCCTACCCTAATCGAATTATAAAAGTTTCCTAATATGATACTTCACATTAACTGGACATGCTAGGAGGAAGTGCGCACACGCCACTTGTGTGGAGCTGCCACGTGCCCAAGTGTCACATTATTGAATTTAAGAATGGCAAAATTTAAGTGCCCTTGTAGAATTTAGGAAACGTGGAGTCGAAAAGTTTAACTCCAGCTCTGGATACTATTAACAATTTACCTATACTTTTAATCGGTTTGGAGAATAAATTCACTTCATTGCAAAAATTAAAACAGCCGGGGGAAAAAAGCCATGAAGAAGAGGGATTATGATTTAAGGAAAATATTTTGTCAACTTTGTTTTTTATCTTCCCTTCCCGATCTCGAAAACGGGATCCTGAAAAGCTTTTACAATTTTCATAACTTCACTGCTGGTTCTAAAATTAGATAAAATTGCAGCATTTAAGAAAACGGCTATCTTGGGGTCAGAGAAAAGATCCATATATTCGAGAAATGGCCCTGAGGTCGCTGCCCCCTTTGCCGAAGCAATACTTTCCCCTCTTTTCCCCTTCTGAAATATGGGCTTCAGAAATTTCCGCTAAGGCATTTTATTCAGTAAATTACACTTGACGCGCAAAAGTAAGAGAGCCAGAACTAGGTGGGGTAGAAAAGGAAAAAAAAAAAAAGAACAGAAAGAAAAACGTTTTCTGTTTGGTCCCCTCGAGGTAAACCGGTTCCTGGTTGGCTGCAAACGAGATTCTGGCCACAAAAGAATTGCCAGATTCACTCTCCACAGGTAAAGTCTGAGGAAGAACCGACTAACTGGAAAAGGATGAAGATAAACGAAAATAACAAACGAAAGAAATCGTTCCGCCCGCCGTATGAAAGGGACAGCTAAGGGTCACGACCTTGGACAGGAAACCTGCTACAGCAGACCCTCTCGTCAAATACTCTAATTTCAGGGTTTCGAGAGAAATTATAGGTTTGGTAAAGTAGAATCTGCTTGAGGCCTACTTGTTTCTCGCTGGAAGGCCCGCCATCTTTGATTCCAGTATGCAATGTCTTCTTAAAGCGAGTGAAATACTTAGCGCGGATGCAGATTAATTGGTTTTTTGTATGTGATCAATAATCGTTCCTCATAAATATCTATTCCGAAAGCTGTTCACGTTCTAGTCGTATAATTTCGTCGTGACTGAAGCTGTCATCCGCACGCGTTTTCGTTGGTTGCCAAAAATTAATAAATTGGCAATTCGCCTTTAATTGCTACGGTTAAAGTATAATCTTAAAGTATATTCTGATAGAAAAGTAGGTTAAACTTTAAAATTTATACCCACTTGCAATTAAGTTCTTTGAAACATTCCCATGGAGCCTGGCTCAAGAATGTGCAAAATATTTGCACGTTCTTGACAATAAACGTTTAATATATTTATGTAGACATATATATGATGTATAATTAGGAAATAATATATATATATATATATATATATATATCATTCAGTAAGTTTAATGCATTTATATATCCAAAAATTTGCGTATATTTTCGGAGTCATGAAGCTGGTTTGTTATGAAGCGAAGTTAATGATATTAATCAGTGGAAGAATTTAAATTTTTTGCTAAGTTTTCAATTTTGGAATATTTGGACTGTTATTTATAACATACTTTGAACGTTTAGAAAATTATTCTTTTTATTAGTATTACTTACTTATTAATTATCATTCTTTAATAATTAAAATAAATCCTCTTTAAGGGGATCACGCATTAATGCACTTCGTTTCCGTCTTCCGTAGAAGTGTGTGCTGACTGGTTCAGTATTGCTGTTTCTGTATGTTCTCATAAGCACTGACTATTTTTAGAAGTGGTCAGCTGAATAAAGGCTCACTGCAGTTTTAATAATCTTTACATTACCTAAAACTAGCTCTTATACGTGTTCATGAAACTATTACTTATTGAACTGGTTACGAGAGGGAGGGATCTGAAAACTTTCAAATTTTACATTACGCCCAAAGGGGCTTTTTTAACGTATTGCGTGTTATTTATTAAATATCATGTTCTTCGCACCTGAACCATAAAATTCAATTCATCATCATATCTTTAAAATTTTCGATACACAGTCTCGCACGCTGGACATTTTTTTTGGGGGGGGGGTACAGCGTTGTCATTGCTCGCTTTGAAATTGTTGAGTTTATTAATCAAAAATTTCGTTAAAGTTTTACAAAATATGAAATACATATTAAAACAAATTCTAAATTTGGGTTTCCAGATGCCCATATTCGAGTGGAGGACTACGTTATTCAAAACTGGATGTCTAGGTACCCTTGTTTTTTCACAAGGCGAGAAACATGCATAGATTCATTATTTAATTCCTTTAAATATAATGCAGGGCTCTAACATTGCGTGACAACAATTTGAAAAGTGAAACGCCGTTTATACTAAACCAACGCAAAATGCCAAATCGAAATTAATAGCTCTTCTTGACAAACTGCCCCTCTGGGCTAAAAACGGAACCAAATGTTAGTTAATGAGAATCTGACTGTGCTTTCGTCTTATTTTGGCGAGATGCTAAGGTTCCTGTTTTTGGGTGCCATTATTTCCGTTTCTTATTTTTCTGGCCACCAAATAAAATAATAGTTAAAAACCAATAATTCTGTTGGTACACAAGCTTAACAAGATATTCCATGCTTTACATAATAAGGAAACATAAACCCCATACGAAAAACGTGCCCTCTGTACAAAAAAAAAAAAAAAAAGGGGGGGGGAGACACTTCTATATCTCTCCTTCCATTAGCCGAATGACGAAATTTTTCATGACTCGAAAGCGATATTTCGATTCTACGACTCAAATTATGCCGAAGGGTCAAGTTTTGTAAAAATTGCGTGAGGAGTTTTTAAAAAATTAGCTCTCAAATTTGGTATATTTGCTAATATCTCTTTTTTTAAAACTTAATTTATTCCTCCTTTCTGAATTTGAAATTTAGGTTGAATTCAAATGAAATTTACAAATACTTTCTGATTGGTTAGTAAAATTCGCATTTTTTTGGTAGTTTTTATAAATTTTTCAAGAAACTTTTGAATTATAACTTATAAAATTTTTATAACCACCGTTATGTAGATATATTTCCTGGCATACCTTAAAAAGAATTATAGAGATTTTTATTCAAAATTTTCCAGCATATACGTGAATTTATATATTGGCGCGTTTAGAAATTTGACGTATTCGTTATTAACCATAATAACGCCAAATGTGGTTGGTTACCTTGTTAACCGAATGAATGAACGATGGACCTGTTTCCGCTCGTGTGCAGTGAAAGAGAAGGAAAACGGGTATCATAAGTTTAAAATTCGACAAATGAATTACTGTTGGCGCAAACTGAAAAAAAGTGAGCCAAGATAATTTTTTTCAATTTCTCGGTAACTTTTTAAAATTTTTTTTAATACGCTAAGAATTTTATGGAAAATTCTTGTCTGATTTACATGGATATATATATGAATGGAGAATAAAACAAATCCATTTAATCAGCATCCACTTATATTTGTTAAATAGGGCTACAACTGACTGAAGTCGAAAAAATGTTCTTCGTTCGCGGCAGAAATGCGCAAACAAATGGTACTTTTAAAAGCACGTAAATATTCAGGGAGAAAATTTTGTGGTGTCACTTTATATAAATGACCAGAAATTCGTTTCTTTCATTTCTTTCTTTTTGGCTTTCCCTTCCTTTCAAAAAGAGCCAGGACTCCTTCCTTTAAATATACACTCTAAACTCAGTGGCGTAACAGCCCTAATGGGCCAAGGTCTGTAGTGCCCCGAAATCTGCTTTCTTGACCGTGGGCTTCGGGGTGCGTAAGCATATACCCTGAACAAGTGGTCAGCTTGTCGCAGGCCCCCCAGTGTTTAGTCCCCAAGCGAACTTGGTACTCATTTTATCGACCCAAGTGATGGAAATCAAGGGATGAAAGGCTGAGTCTACCTTGCCCAGCTCGGGAATCGAACCCCGGACCTGTGGGTGCTGTTGCGCAATGCGATAGCCACTGCGCCACCGGGCCTCTCCTTTACACCCATAAAATACACCCATGAAATAAACAACAGAAAACCTTTAAGGTGACCTTTCGCGGTTCCAGATCATTTTGATATTCTGTGAAAGCACAGTTAGAAAGCTGATGTTCGTTATCAGTGTTTCTTTATGCTCTCAGATATACCAGTCACTTTCAAGGATGGTGAGGAGGATTCACTGTACTAAAAAAAGAAAAAAGAAAATGTTCAAATATTGTATCGCAATTTAAAATCTGAAAAATCGTTAATCACCAGCGGCAGTTATAGCGACATTTTCAGACTTACAAGAAGGGGCACCGGACTCAGTTCATTTATTACAATGAAGTAATAACCACTTCACTTGAACTCAATTTTTTATGGCTTCGATTAGAATTAGCGTGCTTCGCCAAATGTACTCAAAACAAACAACAAATGACAAAATTACATTTCCCAGAGTTTGGCTCAATTTTTTTTTTAAATTACTTCTTGTTAAAAGTTTTTCATCCGTAATTTTGTTATTCAGAATTATTTATTTGTAAAATCAAAATAAACCGAAGGCCGTTAAAGCTGATTTCCCCCCCCCCATTTATTTATTAGACTTTTCTAAGAAAAGTATTATGTGGCCGTTATATACCGTTCCACTTTTCGTTATTTCAATGAAGTTTTACTGAGAAGCTTTTGGAAACAAAGAATTTTTGGAAAGATTTACTGGAGAAAAACACTAAAAGCAACCTTAAATAATCTTAAATGAATCATGAAAAGAAAAAGGGATCCATTGCCCGAAACTTTGAATGAAAACAATTTTTGCGGAAGCGGACCGAGCATTTCGAATTTTCCTTGCTCAGACTTTCACTGAAACCTTGACCTCAATTCTCGCCTTTTGTTTTTACTTGGTCTCTGGGCATGCGTTCCTCATCTAGGGTCCTCCCTCCCTCCCTTCAAAACGAATGTTCCGTGGGTCGTGATTGTCTCCGCCGTTTTGGGCGCGAAATTTATGTCAGCCATTATTCCTCGAGAGAATGAAATAAGTCTTTCATAATAATAAAAACTTCTCTTTTATAAATAGCGATTGCAGAGTCTGCTTTATATTGTACAAGAGCTTGCGGAATGCGCCATACGATGCAAAATTTAGAAGCTATATTTTTACATTTTTACATTTTCACATTTTTTTTTTTTTTTTTTTTTAGCTTAGGATTTAATGAAAACATTAACCTTACTTCAAGTTTATATTTTAGGCAGATTTCATTAATTTCCTTATTAAAATTCTAGAGCAGCGGTTTTCAACCTCTTGACCAACGCGTACCATCTAAACAAAAATTGAAAAACTTGAGTACCACCACTACATTTTAAAATGATAATTTTTCAATGTGGCAATAGAAATATTAAAAAAATATGTTTTGCCATTTCCACAACTTATTGGCTATATTAAATGTACACACATAAAAAATATTAGATTAAAAATTGGTTACCATTTTAATTATCAAAATTTAAGTTGTAATACTTTAATTCTAAAATTTAGTGTGAAATTTGGGCGTGTTTAAGAGAGATCAATTTCTTTATGTCTGCTTATTTTACTTAACTTTAACCGTAAATTAAGATCCAATCTCAATTTTGTTCTGTATTTCTTTTTCAAATAAAACTTAGAAGAAAATAGTTGTTCGCAAAAATAGGTTGCGCAAAAAGGCAATAAAAATATAACAGCTTTATTTGAAACGCCTTTAAATTCTTTTTTTGGGTTTAGCCAAACGTTAACGAGTGTGTTATTTGTACAATCTTCTGTTAGAGTTCTATCACAGGAAATTTTTATCAGTTGTTCTTTTTCTTCACGAGATTTTTGAATATAATAAAAATACTTTGTTTCTTTGCGTACTACCTATAAATAATAATAATAATCCAATAAATACTAATCCAATAAATAATAACAATACTACAGATGTAAAGCGAATGATCGCTATGTTTGAAGCAACCACAAAGTCGTGAGAAGGTTTAAATAACTTTTTTATTTAAAATAAACTTTATAACACAGTCTGTTGTGCTGATAATATCGGTTACAGCTTATGATGATGCAACTCAAGGAAATTAAGCGTGGAACAGTAGTCAAAGACTAAGCAGTTTAAATATTTCTCGAAATTGGCTCAGTAATTCTACCACAGTGTCAAAATTCAAGATTTCAGCAGCGATGCAACGCAGAGCCGAATAGTTACAACTATCAAAACTGACAAACTAACATGTAGCGTGCTCGTGAAGGAAAAACATGCTGTCTTAAAACTTCAGAAACCTCAGATTAAATACTGGCTATCTCACCGCATTCTGCTGAAGAAAACGGAAAAATAGAAATTACAGTATTGGTTAAAATTTTAAATAACTAGTTGATTTAAATTACAACTTTTTAAATTTAAGAGAGAGTACTATTGACGCCGAGCTCTTACATTTGCCAGAAACGGCTTTAGCCTTTTGCTAGCCGTGTTTGGCTCACGTCATGACAGGGCCTAAGAGTCTAAGCTTGCAACTGAACTTTGCAGTGTGAATTGCGTATTTTAATTGCTTAAGTTTTAATTTGACTCTATATGTTCTGTTGATTCTCGCAAGAAATGGAGACTTTTGCTGGACTGCATGAACTGCATAGTTTATAAAGTTATAGTAAAAGAAGTTTATTTATTAGAGTCAACAGGTTAGCATAATAAACATTTAATAGCATTTTACTACGTAGTATATAATCAACAGGCACTATTTCATCTTCATTCCAAAATCTACCCGGCAAGATCTACTGTTTCCAGATCTACCCGGAAAGATCTCTAGTTTCGTTTCTATGTCACAGTGGTGAAACTCCGTTTCATCCAAATCTCTAATCATTAATATTCTTATCAGCATTACAACGAAGAACAGTTCTCAGAAACATCTATTTGATAATTCTTCATCTGTGGCGTCAGAATTCTTAGTGCTTATCTAGCGCAGACATTCAGCAAAGGATTTTTTGCGCTGTCACGTGAATACCCAATTTCGTAGCAATCTGAGAAACTACTGCTGTTGTCTTTCTCATTTATTTCCTGGCTCATATTCATTGACTTATATAAATGTAATGGTCCCATCTGCACTGCGGCCTGGTCTGAGTTATTCATTGAGTGAAGGTTTTTCTTTGTTTAATCACTGTAGTCCAGTTTTTGAGGGCTTCACAAGAAAGAAATGTGTTACCGTTTACCGCAGCCATACTTTCATGAATATTTGTCTATCTTTCGTCACGAAATCAAGCACTGATGGATGTTTGATGTTTCTTCAGTTCCTTAAAACAATCTTATAAAAAGTGAAGGAATATATGCAAATCTAAAGGACCTAAAAGCCCTAATTCATGATTGCAGTGTCAATAAAAACTGAAGTGGGTCTGCTGATTTAGCATTTGTAATGGAAATATTCCCATAAATTCAGTGCATTGATTCTATCTTCTTTCGTTTATGAAATGGGGTAAAGATGCCTCAGGTATGAGATAAGGGGACATATTAAGATCAGGATCTGCTGGGAGTAAATTTATTAAATGCCTCCCTCTGAAGCTGTGCTGGAATAAAACTATCAAGTCTGAAAAGAAGTTGAGAAAGGACTAAAAGCTATTAAGGCGAATTTAGGAGCGTCTCCTGAATATCTGTATGAATTGTATAAATACAGGCTAGAAGTTATTGAGATGCATAAGTAGAGGAACCAGACACGTAATGTAGTGTCGTCAGAGAATTGGCATTTCTTCTAAGCAATACAGTGTGTATTTCATATGACGTCGAAGGGAACCACAAACAAACTACAGAATGGGAAAGGGGATGAACTATAAGGAGGGCTGCCTGTATGGGACAACATTGCTGCCTGTATGAGTTGTATAAATACAGGCTAGAAGTTATTGAGATGCATAAGTAGAGGAACTAGACACGTATTGTAGCGTGTCTGGTTCCTCTACTTATGCATTGATTTGATGCCGCAACGTAGAGAAGTTTTTATTCCAGCTGAAGGTGGGTGTACAAAATAACGCTTTTGTATCAGTTTTATAGTTATGTTAATCTGACACTTTAATTGGCAGTGTTTTTATTAATAGTTAAACGGCAGAAACTTCCTTCTAGTATGAAGGTTTCTTCAAGTCGTTGCAATTTTCCCAAATGTTACTCTATGCATGGATGTATTATGAAGTGTTTGATCGCATTTATATTTGATACGCATTTTATTTTATTTAGGAAGAAATCAGGAGCCATGCACTTCGGAAAGTTAAACATCTACCGATTGTGAGGCCAATTGTATTGTCACCTTTTAAATGAGAAAATTGTTATTCAACTAGTGATTTAAGTATTGATTTGATACATGAAAAATGTATTTAAAAGATAATTTATCACTAAAGGCTTATTATCTATTTTTGAAATCTATATCATTCCTTTTTAAAGTAAAAATTTTAAAAGTCGCACTTTTTTTTGGAATAAAATCATAAAAATGTTTAGATTACTGTATACTAAATAATAGAAATAATAAAAATATGTTCTACACTAATAGAACAAATGTGTTCCATTATACGAAGTTTAATCCTCCCCTGTTTAATTTAATTTTTGATTACTTAATTATTTACTTTATTTGATTTAAATTGGTTCGTATGTTTTTTTTTTTTTTTTTTTTTTTTTTTTTTTTTAAAGGATGCTTTGAATTTGAATGCTACACAACTCAGGCAGTACCAAAAGGATTTTAAATGAATAATTATAAATGTTCAGATTTTACATAAATGCTTTAATTTTATACTTATTCATGTTCATTTGATTGTTATGCAAATTTTCTTTTCTGTTAATACAAGTCAACAAGATTACATGCCATTTTCAATTATCTCTGTTTATTATCTCTTGAAAAAGTTGGATATGCTCAGACTTAATTTTTAAAGAATTCAAAAAGAAAAAAGAGAAAAAAAGGGTTTTTGCTCTGAAAAAATAAAAACAAAGAAAGGGAGTTAATTATTCAGTTTTTAATTAGTGAAAAGAGTGTGAGACATTTGATCCCTGCAGTACAAGTGGCGCTATATTCTTGAGATCTTAAGAACGCTAAATGAACAAGAGGAATTTCCTTTTCCATTTTTTTTATTCTTTTCTTGTTTCATGCTTTTCAGTTTTAATAAAGCAAGAAAATATACTTCGGAAGATGATTAGATTTTTCTTTGCAAGAAAAAACGCTTTTGAAATGTATTTGGGTTTCCACTGACGTTCAGTATTTTTTGCACCATTTCTTTTTTTCATTCAATTTATTCATTTCTTTATTTCGAACTCTAATGTGATGCAGTTATTTATCAGAATAGTTAAAAAAAAAAACCACTCTTATCTCTTTTTTTCTTTTTTTTTTTCTTTCTAAAATAGTGAATGCAGAAAATGAATAAAGAAGCTATGTTTAAGTTGCAATATTTACTAAAAGGTACTACTGGCGGTTTCTTCATTGCTAAGGTAATTTTAATAATGTATTAGAGTGTGCCAATCAGGATACTCAATAATACTTTTTTAAAATTATGTTTATATTTCTTGAATTGTCTCTACTCCTGCCCGAGGAGGGGGGTGAGAGGATATTTTAAAGGTGCTGTGTAAGACACTAGACTGTTAAGAATAGCGGCCAAGCCCGTCAGATGTACGGGCTGCAGCCAAAACAAAATTTGTAAGTTCTGTGTTACACCTGAAAAGCAATAACATTAAAAATATTCCATTATGAATAAAATAAGTTCATTCTTTCAAGCAACAACCAATTTGTAAATAATTGTTTGTTGCCAAACCAGAAAATAAACACCTTTGATACTTTAGGTTAAAACGTATGACGTCGTTATTTAAATTTAATGGAATAAAAACTTTTTTCAACATCAATAAAAAAATTAAAGTAGCAATCACAGCATAAACAGATATTTCAGTGTAACAACTAGTAGATGATCTAAGCTTTCTGAATATCGTTGCGTTTCTACGGGTTTTTGGATTTGGAGTGATTGATGACAACACTTGATGAAGAATCAAAACAGAAATTATTTAGCCAGTATTAAAGTTCCAAAATCACGCTTGCAATCATCGAAAAATTACGATAAACACGCTGAAACCATCAGCAACACAGCTTTGAGGATATCAGGCTATAACGTTGAAGACAGTTTCTCGGCAAAACAGTAAAGTACAGCTCCCGACTCAATCGATCGCTTTCGGTGCTCAACACACTCAAGATAAAAATCGACGATACACTACTACTCAGCGTACAGGGGGGGGGGTTATACAGCTTTTGGTCTGCCTTCGAGAATATTCTGGGCCAAACCGGTAAGAATCCGTTTTAGAATGTTCTTCATCCGTTTTTGGTATATCGCCAATTTTTGTCGCCAAATGGGCCATTTCGCACCAAGTCTGACAACCCTGTCTTTCCTTGATATTTTTTGGCAACCTTAAACCCGCCTTGCGCAAAAACTATCTGGGCATTTCTAAGCAACGTTATAGTGCACTTAAGAGATGCCGTATATTCCGGCATATAATGCGCACTTTTAATACAAAAAAATAAGATCGAAATTTGCGGGTGTGCTTTATACGCCGGATATAAAAATAATAGATTTTAAAATAACGAAAATATGAGTATACAACAATTAGATTTCTACGAGTAACCTAGATACTGTGTATTTGAAAGCTATGACATACGTTATGAATTTAAAAATTTTCATTATCGGATAACATGAAAATTTCATCATTTTTATCTTCCGCTATATCTTCAGGCATATTCATCGAATTCTGTTTTATCTTCACTATTGTTACTCTTATTCATAAACAAATAATCATCTTCCTTTTCCTATCTAGATTTTTTAAGACATACTATAATTTTTAAATGACTTTTGAATTATGTCGGGTTTTATTCCATCCCATGTCTTTAGTAACCACTATCAAACTATTTCTAGATTGGCATGACACATTTGCCCCTCTTTTTTTTTTATAATGTTTTTTTTTTTTTTTTTTTTTTTTTTTTTTTTTTTCACCTTCTAACATTCTCATATTCCACTGTCGTTTAAAATTTTCTTTAAGTAGTTTATTTATACACACTTTAGTTAAACTAGTTGCGTTAACCCTTTGCAATAACTGTGTAAGGTTTACCCTAAGTTTTTAAGAGTTGTCTTTAGCTAAAGCTACTTTCCTGTCTCTCCTAATTTCTGCTTACAATTTCCTGCCAGAGTGTGTTTTTAGAATCTCGGTTAATGCAAATGAGGAAGAGCGGTATTTAAATTGAAATTCCACTGACTTCGTTGGTGAGCCGGAGATTCTGACTAGCACGCGTTTACTATTTGGCTACACTTTCTCTAAGCTATTAACTACGCTCGGCCAGTGTTGCCAGAAAATTTGCAACTAAGGTAGCAAAAGAAAACTTAAAAAGTCGCAAAAAATCGCAAATGACGTTAGAGATCAAGTGATTTTTCGCAACGTCATAGTTACGCATGCTCACATGACCTCTGACGTCATCACAAATTTACTGTCTGTTGGTTCCGTAAGTTACAGACTGTATTCGATTCTTAATCTTTTTAATTACATATCTTAGCTTTAACGAAAATTTTAAAACTATATTTCTCATTTTCAGTTATTTAAATGTCCATTTCTTTTTTAATTAATTCTCATTTAATTTAGGTCTCTATTTGTAAATTAATTTGTGCATATACATTCTTAAGAGATTCCTCACTTTTAGACTGTTAACGTTATTGTACTAAATTATTTGAGTCGGCAGTTATTTTTTTTAATTCATTGTTGTTTTTTGCTTGATTGTGAACATTTTAATTGAGGTGTGCTTTTCAATGAGATTTCCATTCTGCGTGGTAGATTCTTTCAGATTCTGATTACGAAAGTCTTGTTCTTTCACTGTTACATTTATTTGTGTTGTTATTTAGAAAAATGCCCATTGCTTTGATATTTAAGTTATTTCCATCGCTTAGTTCTTAGCAATCAGGAGAATGAATTTCATTTCCTTGTCTATTTGGGGACCCAATATATGGCAATTAGTTATCACCATAGAACTTTTCTTTTATTCAATTAGTTATCACCATAGAACTTTTGGAACTTTGGCATTATATTGGTGTTCAGCATGAGGGGGGAGTCCAGCATGAGGGGGGGGGACTGATTTAAAAACAAAACACACGGGCTCGAGAAGGGGACGGTGAGAGGGTCCGAAGCAGATTTTTTTTTTCTTTCTTTTTTGCTTTTCCATTTTCCCATTCCCTTCTTGCTATAAGCCCACATGTAAACAAGATTGCCAGATGGCAACTTCTATTTAAGCCTAAGTAAACTGTTTCTTTTACTATAAATTATTTTTAATTGATACATTATTTTAACATAAAATCATTTTACGATATATTAAAAAAAATCTTTGAAGCCGCAAAAAGTAGCATAAGAAAAGGATGGATGTCGCAAATCGCAAATACTAAATTAGTAGCACCAGTTTGTCAAAAGTCGCTTTTTTGCGAAAAATCGCACGATCTGGCAACACTGCGCTCGGCCGTATTTCAGGCCCTGAATAGCTTCTCCAGTTAGTTAACATTTAGGGGCCAACTCGTTAGAATTTTGATAGCTTCCGCTATATCCTTTTAGTTAAGTATTAGTTACGTTTTATTTCTTAGTACTCTTGAGTTCAAGCCCGAGTGGAGGCTTTCTGTACGCTCTGTGAAAGAAGCCGATTGTAAAATTCTTTATTTTGAGAAATAAAGGGTAGTTAAACCTTCTTGACTACGTCTTGTTTCTTGACTACTTTACGTCTCTGTTTCTTGAGCTAAAGCGATTATTCACTTGTCAGTTCATGAGGTGCCACACACTTAGCTGTAAAAGAAAAGGTTGAAACCCCACAAATGCTATGTCTGTATTATATTCTTTCAAAACAAATCGTTGCATTATCCGTTGGACAGGATTTCAAACTAAAAGACTTTCTGATGGATTCTTTAAGGCAAGACGACACTTTTGCCAAACATTTCTTATTCACAGTTTCACACAATTTTCGTCTATCGATCCTTTCTTGTAAACACAAATGAAAACACCATCTGGAAAATTACATTTCGGCATCGACTTTCTTTTAAAAATAAACGTGAGTTTAAATTTTGTACTGTCCCCTAAGCAGGAAAGCATTAGTATTGTGAAATTTTTGGTGACCTGTTGTTTTTATGTGAACAGTTTTTTGTTCCTTTCCCATCAATTGTTTTATTTCCTGTCATATCAAACATTATCAGAGTTTCATTGATATTTCCAGTATGTCGCAGTAAATAATTTTTTGCCTTCGTAGGTCAATAACATATTTCTGGAAACTTCGGAAGCCTTTGCGAAACTTTTGTTTTTCTCATAGGACTGATGATTCCGTGCCATAAATCGACTACATCAACTCAAACCTGCTTTAAATTTTTCACTTTCATCTACATACTTTTTTTGCCCATGTTAAGGCAAATAAACGTATGCTGTTTCTGGTTATAACTAATTTATTCTGGTGATTTTCTAGGATCCATTTCGTGACACTTCCTTCTAGGATAGCCCATTTTGTTATTTCTGTAAGCAAAGCACATTTATTCTTTGACATATCAATTACTGTTGTTAAAGATTGTACAATAATTAATATCGTTATTTAAACTTAACTACTATGTACTTCACCTATGATTTTCAACTTATGTTTCTGTTATTACTTTTCTTTCTTGCTGAATGGCAACAATCATTGTTCTTTACAATCATGCTTTCGCTTTTGCGTATTGCTTCGTAGTTTATGTTATCAATGCTAATTTAAGGGTGTATTTTAACTGAATAAATAGTGTTTAATTCATCTGGAGAACTTGTAGTTCATTTGAGTGATTTGAAAGGCGTTCGTAACATTTTATTTGCAGTTGTTCTTTACAATTGTAATTTTATTTTTCTTCCACTTACGCATGGAGCACTTGCCTAAACCAAACATCCTTAGTACAGCACGATTTTCACTTTCTTTTAGTCTAAAGGGGCAATTTGCCCAGAAGGATTTCGTTTTGCCATTTTGCTTCGATTCACTATAAATGTCGGTTCACTTTTCAAATTGTTGCCACCAAATAGTAGAGCCCTGTCTTATAGTTAAAGAAATTAAATAATGAAGAATCTGCATAAATGTATGTATGTTTCTAGCATTGTTTTAAAACAACGGAACCTCTAGAGCCATCAACTTTTGAATAACCCGCGTTTCCACGAATAGGTGCATTTGGAAGCCCAAATTTGGAATTTATTTTATTATCTATTTCATATTTTGTAAAACTTTAACGAATTTTTGATGAACAAAGTCAACGATTTCAAAGCAAGCAATGGCAACATTATAAGGGAAAAAACATTTTTATCTTCAGCTCGCGAGACTGTGTACCGGAAATTGTAAAGATATGCTTATTTTAAAATTATTTTGCGATATTGCTGTTGAACTGAATTTTATGGTTTTATTGCCAAGAACATGATATTTAATAAATAAAGGTAATACACAAAACGTTAAAAAAACGCTTCTTTGGGCGTAATTTAAAATCTGAAAACTTTTAGATTCTCTCTCTTTTTTTTTTTTTTTTTTTTTTTTTTAACAAAGTGAATCACTTTTCATTTGAAACCAACACTGTACTTGCTTCGTTTGGTAGAAACCACATTTGCTGTTAAAACCTACACTAGATCAACCGTAATCAAATGCAGTTTACTAAAGCCTTCGATGTACATTTCCAAATTACGGCTTCAAAAAAATACAGAAATAGAAAACGATTGAAACCTAATTCCGCAAATTTATTCCTGTCGTAGTGCATTCTTAGCCCAAACTATGTAGCTCTCTTCTCAAAACCCTAGACTAACATTCTTGCATTCCTAGACATACACACCTGCATTCAATACAACCTACCCTCTTGCAGTTTTATGGTTGCCATAAAATGACAAGGGAATGCAGGGTTGCCACATTTGGCGACAAAATTGGCAATATGCCATGGACAGATGGAGAACCTTCTGGAACGAATTTTTAGCGGTTGAGCCCAGCATGTTCTCGAACACCAGCCACAAGCTATATAAACCCTGCTGGTACGCGGAGAGTAGTAGTATTGTGTGTGTGCCTCGTCGAGAGGGCGAGTGAGAGTGAGAGTGCGAGTGCGAGATAGTAAGTATCGAGTTTCTGTCTCGTCTAGCGAGTCAATCCCTGCGGAGTCGCTCGAGAGTACGTGGAGTTCCGAGAACGACCAAGCAGAGTCGGGAGCTGTACTCTAGTGCTTTGCCGTGAAGCTGTCTCCACTGTGATAGCCTGATAACCTGGAGGCTGTGTCGCTGATCGTGTCAGCGTGTTTATGGTAGTTCATCGACGACTGTAAAAAACATGTTTGGGAGTTGTCCTGACAATATGGTCAATAAAGTGTGTTTCGATACTTCATCAAGTAGTATTGTTGTTATTCACTCCGATTCCACGCAAACCCCGTACAAAGGTGAAGGAAGGATATAACGTAACAGTACGATTCGCAAAACAATTTTTTAATCAGAAAAACTAAATCGATTTTGCACCCGATAAGTTATGTGTGGCATTAAAAAATATAGTTTATGAATTAAGGTCACTTGTAAATATTCATGAAAATTCTCAGTGGGATATATGACATTAATTAAATGTACCTTAAAGAATATCAATAAGGTTTATTATTAAAAATTTAATAAAATTTTAAATTATTTAGTTAGTTAACTAAATATGGCAAAGCATACGAGAGCTGTTGTCCTAGGAAAGGGTTGCCTCTGTGGAGGATTTTCTGAAGGATTCTGGCTTGTATTCACGTTACACATAGGGAAAATCATAAAAACTAGCCATACAGCAAGGCCGTTCTCCATAAAGGGAGGGGGTTAGAAACCTGCAACTATTCAACAATCTTTAATCGCTCGGCCACTGGTGAGGTTTAAATGATCAAGAAACCCATAAACGCATTTAATGTTCCTAGTACATTAAGCAGGGGTTAATGTACTAAAAACAGTAAGTACGAACAATAACAATAAAGTGAAGTTATACTTTGAAACGAAAGAGAACCACTTGTAAAGTCACATAACATGAATGTTATGGTTGTTAGAATATGGCAGAGTTTACGAGGGCTATCTGATTAAGGGAAGAAATGCCTTCGTGAATTTTCTAAGGAAAACTGGCTTGTATTCACGAACTTAAATTCATGGTAAAGTAATGTAATGTAACGTAACGTAATGTGGCAATCCAAAATTTTAGAACGTATCTGCAAAAAATGTTTCCTAAAATATCGCTTTTATACGTACATTCAACCGATGCAATGATAGTTTCTTTTGATCCTATTAATTTAATAAATGATAATGTTTTGTTTTATTCGCCCCTCTTTTTTAAATATATTTATGATACAGATATAATTTTTATCCCATACATTTCCATTAATTTTGTAAACTATGATAAAAACTTTGATATTAAAAGAACAGAGACTTTCCAAAATTTTGGATCGGTATGTTACGTTACGCTACCAGGTTATTTATCATCAAAGAAGTAAAATTTAATCAATAAATAGGAATTTTTTAAAATGAACCGTGACATCTAATTAAGTAGTTGCTGAAACTTTCTTACAAACTGAAATTTTCTTTTGACGTGTATGATATGAATCTTTTCGAAAAGTCTGATTAAAGCATAAAATTTAATTCAGTCTCGAAAACTGTTTTTAATGATCAATGATATGATTTAGAAAATATGCGTAAATAATGAGATTTCGGGTAAGAGTAAGAATTTTAAGAAAATGATTCCTTATTTCAAAATTATTCTCTAAAATTTGATAAATTAGTAACTTATTATTAGTAACTTTTAACCTCCAGATCATAAAAAAGAAATTATTTCGTATGAACGTAAAGATGAATTAGCGCGTCTCTTCCCCTGCGATCTTTCGTCGTGTAAAGGGGCAGCAAATTCAAATGGCGAGTGGGAGATCAGTGGTTCAAATTCCGGCAAGAGCACGGCTGATTTTTGTTATATCTTACTCAAAAAATCGTAACAGTCTCTATATTCGTGTTTTATAGTCACATAATTATATAAGATTTATTTTTATTTAATTAAAAAGCAAAGGCTTTGAACTACTACCGTACGAACTGGACTGAAACATTGATTTTTTTTATACTGTAGAGTCTTCGAATCCTAGTTATTCTCCTTTCAGCCTTTCTCCTCCCGAAAAAAAAAAAAAAAAAAAAAAAAAATTGCGTGTGGGGGGGGCAGGGACCGCTTTCAATTTCAAAAGGAGGAATTTTAGGACAAAAAGCAGTTTTTGTCAAATGCAGGCTATTAAGGGAAGGGGAATAATCTTTCATTTTGAGTAGGTCTGTATATGTTGTATGTATCTTCATTTTTGAGAGTTTTTAAAAGCATTCTTTTCCAGAGAACACAAAATCTTTGTTCCTGCAAATACAAAGCACTAGTCTTTCAATATGTAACGATCTTTTTCACTTAACAGAATACTGCCTTTGGGATCATATGACTTTCTTTAAATATGAGTCCTCTCCTTCTGTCTCTGTATGTTTTTTTTTTTTTTTTTTTTTTTTTTTTTTCCGCTACTCTTCTGCTTATCATTTTTCCTCAAACACGACTATGAATAAAGCTATAGCGGTCTGAAACAATTTTAATCGTGGATCAGGTTCAAACTGTTCTGCCGATTTTTGGTTCTAAATCCTTAGTTTCCCGAACTTCCCTAATAGACTGACAATCAAATAAAATGATTTTTCTAGCAGAAATTATTTTGTTTTCAAATCTTAAAACACCAAATTTTACATAAATAAATATATAACTCTTTTCTTGAAAAAGTTCTTATACTTAATAACTTTTTTATAAGTTTTTTACTTAGTTCACTACTGTGAGTGGAATTTTGTCATCGATTTTTAACCTACTTCCTATAGAGTTCAAATTTTGTAAATACACTGTTTGCGATGACAATACAATGTGGTAAAACGATTTTTACAAAATTCGATTTATTTTTTTTAAAATTTAATCTCTAAATGTTTTTTTATGCATGTCTCCGTTTAACGAACAAACTAAGGAAATCAGAATTGTACTGTTTGCACCATCGATTGGAAGAGAAAAATTTTTTTCAGTGAAAATTGTAATTTAATTTCTGATTTTTGCGGGACTTTTTTTCACATTTTTCAATATTTTAGACTATTGGACATTTATGATTTTTAAATTTTAGCACCTAAAAATGTATCGGATATAAAGTTTCGACATTTCCACATTCAGCGTTTAACGCCTACTTGTTTTTGAGTTATGCGAGATACATACATATATATGTACGTACGTACAGACGCCACTAAAAGTCTCTTCTGAATCCCTTTTAAATCTTTTTTGCAACCCGTTTTGGGACAAAGAGTCCTTTATTCTGTCCTTATGTGCAGATGTCACTCAAAAATATGGTTAAATTGCATTCGATAGTGTCAAAGTGGATATTTTCGTTGAAATAAGATGGCGGAAAATTTTTTTGATGATTACAATACTTCCGTTATTTACATACAAGGAAGTAAAAAGATACATTTAACAATGCAATTAAATTAAACAGTTTCATTTTTTAGGTGTTTCACGCTTTTATTATTCGTAAAATAAAATAGTAGATGATTTCTAAAAAGTTAGGAGTAATTACTAAGACAGAGGAGAGAGACGTTTTTTTCTAAAACAAATCAAGTTTTGTCTTTTACTGCTATACTAGAACTAAAACCTTAAGTAAAACTAAAACCTTAACTATAACCTTTTTCAATATGAAGTTTCCCTTTTATTTTTCAAAATCATAAATGTTGCGTTCTATATTTATTTATTTATTTTTTAGCTGCTATTATTATTGGACAAATTATATTTATCAACTTCTATTGTTATTATGGGAGAGATGGAGTAATTTTTAAGACAAAGGAAGCTGTCTTTTACTGCTATATAAGAACTAAAAGTTTCAGCTTTTCACTATGAAGTTTCACTTTTATTTTTCAAAATTACAAATGTTGCGTTCCATAGTTATTTATTTATTTTTTTGGCTACTATTATTATGAGACAGACGGAGTAATTTTTAAGACAAATGAAGCTTTGTCTTTTTCTACTATATAAGAACTAAAAGCTTAAGCTTTTCACTATGAACTTTCACTCTTATTATTCAAAATTGTTTGATAAAAATATCGATTTTCCTCTGTCCTTTAAAATAATTTATTAACTTAAAAATAAACAACAAAAATTTAATACTTTCTTTAATCCAATCGCAATGAAAATTATGCGATTTTTTTTTTCTTTATAAACCTTTCTTCTAACACTTGTGCTCGATCAATTGCAGACACCAAGACTCAAGTTCCAGCGTCACTATTACTGTCAATTAATTTTAATTAAAATTTCTCATTTCAGTAATGACTTAATTCATATAATATGCTAAAATGGGAGGAAATTGAACATAACGGTAAACATAATGCAGCAGTAAAAATATTACTATTTGTTGACTTTGCTTTATTTTTACTAATGTATGCAAACATTTTTCACACAATTCAGTTCAAAAAGAAACACCATCACAAACATAAATTAGTGATAACTATCTTTCATACGTAGGTCAATCAGCATCTCGTCTTTAGCTCAGATTTCAAGGCTACTAAAGAAAAACCGAACGCGAACAGATAAAAACAACGCATGCCAATACATTGTCCCAAACGCAATCAACGTTTGGCCTTTCCTCGCTCTCAGCGTTATCTGATAATAAAGTCTTTCAAGAGTATTTTTGCCTTCATTGTTTTTTGTTTCAATAACAGTGATTTTCAGGAGAGAAGTACAGTGGCGACATGCTTCTTGGTCTTAGAGGTCAAGGATATCTATGTGTTAGATCCGCAGATCATGTCGATTTGAATTTCGGTATTCAGAGTATTGTGTTTTTCCATATTCCTGGGAAGGGACATTTCATTCATATAGCTGCATATATTCATATATTTGATGCAATTATGCTTCACTCTGGGACTTATTAAGAACACCATTAATTAAGCTTTAGGGTGATAGTTATAGCAATTTTTGATTAACTTAGTAATCTGTATGCTGTCTTGATAGGTACAGAGGTTAGCATTGCTGGCATTAGTGTCGATAGGGCTCGAATTCGAATCCTGGAGAAGTCTTGGATGCTTGTATAGTGCTCTGTTGCATGAAGGCACTTAAAATAAGCGGCGAGCCGGATGAGGGGTAAGAGAGCCCTGGACCCGCCCTCGGGAGATTTTTCTTCAAAATTAACACGGAACTGAACTAAGTCGCACTGGCACCTTGGGATAGTTCTTAGTGACGTTGACTGGAGTATCGAAGGGCTGGATTCTAGTCCCGGAGAAGGCATAAAGGTTTGAAAGCATACAACGTGTTTTCGGCAAGAGGGTACTCAAAATATATGGCGAACCGAATCCTCTCGAGAGTTTAGTACTAAAGGAAGAGGGGTGGGGGGCTTTCTGATCGCACCCCGGTGTGTTCGGAATTCTATCCGGAGCCGAACCTTAGCAGTTAGAAAGACCCGGCGATACTGATATCAGTACTTGGATACACAGGTTCCTTTCATCCATAAGGTGCTCCAGGTCCCATACCAATAACAGATGCAATCCTGATCTTACCACGATAAATTTCTTGGATTTGTTCTGGTTTATTTTCAGACGAGTGATATTAGTCACAACAACAATAATTTGCATGGCCTTGTCTCTCAGGTTAAAAGTATACTATTCAAACGAAGTCCCTCGAGGCTCAGGACTCTGTAGTTCAGCTGAGCTACCCAAGGCTGAATTCCACTAAATGAGCTATCCACGATTGTCTCCGGATAAATTATTTGGTAAAGCATTGGTTCGAAATGAGTAGAATTGTATTCTATATGAAGCCAGATGCTCTTTCGTAACAAGGTGCTCAATTAAACAGAAAACAATTAACTGACAACGTTCTGACAACGTGATAAATATTGGAATGGTATTTTCCAATATCTATCACGTTGTCAGAACACTTTTTGCCCCCCGAAAGAAAGCAGAAAACTGACGGGCTTCTGCATTAAATGACAGTCGAGTCCATTATTCAAAAGCTAATTTCATGTATCTCATGGTTATATGGTAATCACACAAGTGGGTCAGAGTTCGCTAGCTCCTTTCTACAGTGAATTGTGGAAATTGTTGCCAAAAAAAAAGTTCTGCATTGATCCAAACAGGTAATAACTGGAGGGTGCAATATCTGAACTCTTAATTGGATTAGTAAAAAATTCCATACTTAAGTTTCTTTCGGGTCACACTTGCAGCATGTGATCCTGCTGAAGAATCAGAAAATTCCATCAGCTCTTCTGTTGTTCTATTTGTTAATATAGGGCATTTGGTAGTTAAAGTAGTTAAAACTTGTTCTAAACGATTCAGTTGACCAGAAGAGATGCCTTCATTGTTTGGTTATTTTCTAATACCTTAATATAAACTAAACCCTCCCTTATCTCCCCCATATGCAGAGCAAACCATTTTCTAGTGTAATCCTAGCATTTGGAGAAAATTGGTTTCTCTTTTGGGCTCGACGACTGCCGTTCCTTAATTCTATTAACTTCATCCTATTCTCATCTGCAATCACAATACGTTTTTAGAAAGATTCAATTTCGTTTCTTGCGAACAGAAAAGGCAACACGCAAGATCTTTGTAAGGTATTTAATGGTAATTAACCAATTATTATGATTTAAACCTTTGCTGTAAGTTTTCCTCTTCATATAATCCTCACCAAAATAGCAGTTTTTGTGTATTTGAATATTTAGGTTAGAGCTTCTGGCAGCCACGTCTTGCTGTTACCTACTATTGCCAATTCTGCCGAAGTTGCATTCCGGTTTTAGGGTCTCGCTCGCAGATGTTTTAAACTATGCGCTGTTAAATGCATAAGCCACTTTAAGTAGCCTGTTTTACGTGTAATCTTCCACTACGTTCGTACAATTTGGAATTTAACCTTCTGTTATGTTAATTTAAATACCTGATGAAAGTGGCGGAAGTTTATATGCTGCACAAGCAGTGACTTTCTGTACACTTAAATAAAAAATCAGATGTGGACAACACATAACTTCCTTGTTCCACATAACTTTCATTGTCCATTAAATTATACAAATTTTCTTCTGCACTTCATTTACACTTATTTCCTCGAATTATTATGAGTATCCGATCCCTCGAAAGAAGGTGAAAATGACATCAAAAATTGCAAATTTTGAAGTTAAATTTTCCGGTCAAATTTTGTTGTACGGGAGTCAAACTTCTTAGAATTTTATATTTTCATAATGAGCATAGAACCTTCCCAAACGTAAGTATAGAAGCCGGGAAGCCGCATTAGATTTGATTGAGGTTAGATTTCGTTATTTGCCGAAAATTGTTTTTTTTTTTAAAGTTTGACATTGACAAAACAGGACTACTTTCGTCATTCAAAACAGTCCTGTAATTGGAAGTGTATGTCTATGACCAACGAACGACTGGGAAAATAAAGGCCCGGCAAGGGGATGGGTTATAAATTTAATAAGTAATTTTTTATTTATGATAATCTCAGAAAAGGAAGTTCGAGATTTATTGCAAATAGAATGTGCAAAAATTACTTCAAAAGGTTGATATTCATGAAATAAGAAGTAAAAGTATAGTGGTAGTTTAAAATTGAAGAAATCATAAAACTTAGATAGATAAAACATACATTTACTAATCAAAAAGTTAAAAAACAATTACAATGAAAAGAGAGTAATTTAATTATTGTTAATATTGTGAAGAAAAGCTGACTTATCAGGAATAAGCTTTTTTCCGTAAAATTCACAATAATTAGGAAATGATCGTCTTTCGTTCCCTTCGCATGCTTGAAAGAATTATTTGAAATTTTCAAAAATTTGAAATGTAAAAAATAGGTTTAACTTACTAATTTATTAAATTTCAAACCGGCGAACGAAATTCCCTAGCTCGATCGACCTATTTACAAAAGATTTTTTTAAATGTTACATAAAACGAGAATATTCAGTTAAAACATGACGTTAAGGTATATAAACAGTAAATACAATTATTATATATTGTTACGAATTTTCCAGCTGCGATAAGATAGCTTCCCCGCAAGGCGAGTTTAGGGTTATAAGAAAATGGTAAGGTAAGGCAGGATTGCACTATATGGCAAGAAATCGCCCATTTGGCGACAAAATTGGCAATATGCTATAGATTGATGGGGAACTTTCTAGAACGAATTCTTACCGGTTTGGGCCAGAATGTTCTGGAAAGCAGCCCAAGAGCTATATAAACCTTACCTGTACACGGAGTAGCAGTCGATTGCTGGTCTATCGAGTAGTTTAGTGTCGAGTTGGTCGTCGAGTGTATCGCTAGTTGATGCATCGAGAATGTGCATCGTTGAGGTTATCGAGTGCATCGCGAGTCGTAGCATGGAGCGTATGCAGAGTACGTAGAGTTCCTATAACGACCGAACCGAGTCGGGAGTTGTACTCTAGTGCTTTGCCGTGAAGATATCTTCACCGTCATAGCTTTTTTTTATTATTATTATTTAAAGAAAAATAAATCCTCGTGCACCACAAAGTATCACACGAGATTTACAAATAGTAGGTAAAAAAAGGCAAAATTGTAAGTAATAACATCGGTTTTCAATAATACAATGAAATCATACACAAGAGAAAAAAAAAAAAAACACAAAAAAGTAAATACAAAAGTATAAAAATGTATAAAGAAATCATTTACAATGTTTAAAATAAAAGTCAACAAAATCGTTGAAAATTCGGTAAGCCGAAGCTGAAGATACAAAATCATAACAATGAATTCCAATTAATTTTAATCTGCATTTCAATAGATTTCTTGCTTTATCAAGCAATGAGCAGTCAAAAAGCAGGTGGAAAACACTTTGCTGAACGCTAAGACTGTAATAACACAAACTGGAAGATGTCAGCTTAAATCGTTCAAGATAAACATTAAACTTACCATGTTCGGAGAAAAATTGCGTAACTTTAAAATTGAGCAACAAGTCCTTACTTTTCAGTCTTTCAAAAATAGTTGGGAAGAATGTTTTTGTAACAGATCCCTTATCAGAAGAGATATAATCACAATTCCACTGCTCAATCATTTTAGCTTTGATTGTTTTTTTTAAATAAGATATCGGAGTATTTACATCAACATTAATATCATTTTTAGTTACATTCTTAGCAAGCCAAATAGCTCTCTCGTTTCCATAATTACCCGAATGACCACGGACAAATGTAAAAAACACTGAAATATCCTTCTTCTCCAGATCTCCAAGAGACTGTTGTATATTAACAATAATATCATTACATAAAGAGGTATTTTTAAGGGATTCCAGGGAAGAGAGTGAATCCGCACAGATTAAGTAGCTGGAACCACGTCCATCCTGGCTAATTATCCACTTAATTGCAAAATTAATATACAGAAGCTCAGAAATATATACAGTACATTCATTTCTAATGCGAAATTGGTGACACTCAATTTCAATATCAGCTTCAAAAATAACATAAGCAAAACCAACTTTATCATCAATCCTACTACCATCCGTATATAACACAAGTGAGAATGAATTTACTTCAGTGTCCATACTATCCAGAATCTGTACTGGTTGTCTTACAGAAGGATGTGGAAGAACAGACAAGGGCAATAAACGATCAAAATGAGAACTGGAGTAGTTTGCAAGACTGTTCTTGTAATCCATAAAGGTCAAAATAAACAAATCCTGTGGTCGAAATCCGGCAAGAGAGAAAACAGCATTGTAACTAATAGTTTGGTAACCTCTTATAATTCACAGTAAAATTCGTCTTTGAAATCGAAGCAGGCGTTTAGTTAATTATCTGTTTTAGAGACAATCCCCAAGCTCTACATCCATATGAAATAAGAGGTACAATGCCTTGTTTATAAATAATTGCGCTAACATTCGATTTAACACCAAAACTATTACATGCAATTCGATTCAGCCCACGCTGAAGTTATTAGAAATGTAGGAAATATGCTTTTTCCAGTTTAATTTGCTGTCTAACAAAACACCTAAATATTTAACTTCATTCACCCTCTCAAGGGGATTGTCATCTAAAAGCAATTGATATCCTTCATAAGTGGTATTTTTTCTATCAATAAACATGGTCTTGGATTTTGCATGGTTAAAGTTTAACTTCTAATCTATTGACCAATGATAAATGAAATCTAAAACATCTTGGGCGAGATGAAAAGCTTTTTTGCATTTCTTTTCCTTGAATACAAATCAGTAATACAAACCAGTAACCGTTGTAGCTTTGATAGCCTGAATGTTGTGTTGCTGGTTGTTCCAGCGTTTTTTGTCGTAGTTTTTCGACGACTGTAAACGTGTTTTGGGAGCTGTCCTAAATAATACTGGCTAATAAATTGTGTTTTCATTCTTCATCAAGTGTTGCCGTTAATCGCTCCAAATCCACGAATCCGGGAAGAACGCAACAATAGATAACGTAACGTAGTTCGTTGCAGTTAATTTGGTATTAGACGAGTGTTTGCCTAGGGAAAACACCAATTACTTTTCAATCGCGAGTGGATTGAAGCTGGAAGAGTACTGAAAGGTCGATTACATAGTAGAAGATGGTAGGAACTTTTGGAGTATTAGAAATCGCTTAATAATTCAAACATATCTTTATTCCTTGTTTATTACTCCAGCATGGCACATCACATTCGGGACAATCTGCACCCCCACAACTTTGATTATGACGCAATACATTTTTAACAATGAATAAAAGCTAAGAAGCAAGAGACGTCCCTCAGGTAGCAAGCGTAGGCAACAAAAGAGAGAGTGTACCGATGCTAATATTCAGGTTATGATTGATTTATCGCGCGAACTACGACGTTATCAGTTCTGATGAGATAACAGCTTGACCGCATTCGAGACGCCACCCAGGCAGGATCTCAAGGACGGAAGCAATGAGGAGAGAGCGAAGAGCCATACATTGTGGCCAAAGTATTTATACTTTTCATAGAACGTTGTTTTAATCTTATACAGCGACTGTGTAAAAGTTTACAGCAATGCATATACTATAGGGAAATTGCAGCTGCCTTGAAGGAGTTGTGCTTTAATTGAAAATAAATTATTTAAAGGTCTATTGTCAATTTATTTCATTTAAGTTTCAATTTATTAAAAAATCCATATTTTTATATTTTATATGTATACGTTTAGTTAATTTAGTTAATTAAAATACTAAACGTAATGTATAGGTTTAGTATTGCAGACTGCAATAAAAAAGTGAGGTGCACAACTAAATGTTATAACAGTCCCGTATACCAAATTTCAACGTTCTGCAATTAATCGTTTTTGAATTATGTCAAATACATACATACATACATACATACATACATACGTACGTACGCATGCCACGAAAAAAATCACTTTTGAATCCCTTTTACAATTCATTCAAATCCATTATTATGTCCGTACGTACAGATGCCACGCAAAGAAATCGTTCAAATGGAATCGAGAGCTATCAAAATGGATATTTTTGTTGAAATATGATACCGACAATTTTCGCGATTAAAATAATTTCTTTACTTAGCACTAAGAAGTAAAAAGTTTATTTTAACCTTCCATAGACTCTGCGAATCGTGTACATGTATTTTTCTTTAATTTAGCTTTACTAACTGACAAAGATGAGTGTTATTATTATTATTATTATTTAAAAAAGTAATAAATTTTCATTCCAGCAAAATTTCGTTCTTAAAATTCACTACCTAGAAGTTCTTGCTATTTTTGCAAAACATATTTGTGCGCACAAAATTTGGAATTTTGAAAATTTGATTACTACGTTTTATTATACAAGAAAAGCGGAAATGCGATGGGGAGGAGAGGAAAATCAAACTATTTTCACGCTTAAAAATTCTATATATATTCGACAGCTGCTTTTTATTCTGTATTCCTTATTAATTTAATAGAAAATTTAAAATATGTAATTTCACCCGCAAATCGAAATTTCACAACCGGGGTAATCAGTAATTCACTGCGAGTTTGGTAATCATCGCCAATTAATTACTACTCATCTTCTTCCTTAGCACAACCCTTCATTAATCATACGTAACAGACTTCCACGACAATTAACGTTGCCATGCAATTAATACCTGTTGGCCTCCTACTTTCTTTGCGTATAATTCTAGGGATGTTGAAGAATGGGAAAAAAAAAAAAAAAAAAAGCCGACGGAAGTAAAAAAAAATGAATGACTCTCTTTCTCAACTTTCCCACCCCCCTGGGGTCTCACTTCCAGCAGGCGCGCCGGCATTAAAACGACTGTAACGGTACGCGCCCCGCCACGATGGTCGGCGGGGGGCTACGATCCTAACAGCAGACATGGGCGGCAGTGGGAGGCGAAAGAAAGTTCATTCCGAATCACATGAGTCGCATTTTGATGCTTAGCTTAGCGGGGGGAGGTTCTGCAGAAAGGAACCAGTATTTCGCCTATAATCACTCACTCACTCACCTCAGTGAAGCCAAGATTTCACGAATGGCTTTGAAACAGCTGTTTGGCTTGTGCTATAAAATTACATTGTAAATTTTGCCAACATCGTAGCTCATTCTCAATATTAATTTGTAATTTTTTAACTAATTTTTAAGTAAAAAATACTATAGCAGAACTTAATTTAAAAGTTTTCCAACAGAAATCCCCTTTCTCGAAAAAAGAAAAACATTTTTCAAATTAATAGTTTATCATAAAATAGCTTCTAACAGCATAATGCATACTATTATTATATTTTAACTAATTCTTTTGATATTAAATTAATTTAAATAATTCATATTAAATTCTGTTTCCCACATTGGTTTTGATTTGGTTTATTTGATTACGACAAAAAACTCGAGGGCTATCGTCCTAAGGGAGGGGTGACTTTGTGGACGACTTCCTAATAGAAACTGTCTCGTGTACACGTTACACATGAGAAAAACTACATGCGAAAACGCCCATGCAGCCAGCCCGTTCGCGGGATTCGAACTTCGGACCGAACTACCAGTGTTCAGCGATTTTACCGGTCGGACGCTGGTGGGCTAAATTTCGTTCCAATTAAACATCTATTTTAACGGAATAGTAAAACAAGTTATTAAATTATGTGATTTGATAAACTGAGAGATCAGAGAACATTTTTACAGGTATTCGGGCATTAATTACGATTTTATAGGGCCTATTTTGAATAGCCATTTTTGCATAGCCGCATAAGATTGCTATGCAATCTTATGTGTTAACTATCAAAGATAATCAGGTGTCTGGGGCATGCTTTAGTTAAGGTATGCAACGTCATCAAAAAGTCGCTCACAACAAACTTTTAAACATGCTGAAATTTCCAGAACGGACAATAATGGCAAATTGTGTGAACAGATGACCCTTCTGCACCAGTGCAAGTAAATACATCACTTGAAATTTCGCGTGCAGCTTATGCTGTTCGCTTTAAAAATCATTTGCTTTCTGAAAAGATGGAGATGAGGTTTCCCACAAAGTTTTATTGACTGAGCATTACTTCGGAACGCATTTTGGGGGAAAAAATTTTAAAGAGTTTAAAGAGAATTCCCCAGATGTTCACGAATGTAACAATACAAAATTTTTTGTCTTGTTATCCTGATTTCATTTCGAGAAACAATAGAAGCGTTCATCACAAGAAATGAAGTAGCTGCTCGTCTCATCAGACTTCGGACAAAATGGACTTTGTCATTGAACGACGTTGTCATGGACGTAAGTCAAGAATAAAGCGTTGCAATCTTCAACAAAGAGTACAAGAAAGATGGCGTAAAATGTATGCGAAATAATGCCCAGTGATAAAAACTCCATCTGACTGGGAAAAACTCATCTTCATCTTGCACCAAACAAACAGTTCTTAAAGATAACGGCATAAAATAAAACTCAAATTTCAAGCGATATATCACATTTAACATCACAGATATGTTGCCATTGAAATAATTTATTATAAATATCCATTCCTGAATTTCACAATTTTTTTAAAGTTTGATGTCCGTAATTTTTGGGTCACCATGCATTTATTATTAGCTTAATTAAGCTTTGGCCTACACTCATAAGATCGACACTGGCTAATGTCGACACGACGTAGCGTCAACACCAGCATAAGACGTTATCGGTACACGATCAACAAGACGCAAAAGAAATTTTGATGACATTTCATTAACGAATATGAGGACTCCCGCATATTTGTCACTTGCATAGTGTGGTCAGAGGTATACAATCGACACAGCGTAGGCTATGCACCGGCATAGCAGCGCCACGACGTAGGGCCGTCAAGAGGTTAGACAGAATCGATATCGGTTTATGAAGCGTTCACACGAGGGCTTTGCAGTAACAAATGGCATAAGCCGCACTTCGTTTCTAGGCAATTAGACGCAACAGAAATTGGTATAAGGATGTTTTGTAAGTTCTAACTGTTGAACTTCATGACAATCTTATATACGAACCGATCAATCACAGAGGAAGAAATATGAACTGTCGTTCGGTTGACGATTTAGCTAAATCAACTGCCCATTCACCGTATGCGCAGCTTTACTTTCTGTTAGGCTCCGTTCAGACGGTGGTATAAATGTCATAATTGGTTTAAGCCAAGCTTCGTTGCAAGGTAACTAGACCTTGCTACGTGTCCAAACCTGGTTTAGGGGCTTTGATATAAAGTTCGAAGTTTTCAACTTTATGCCGACTTGGTATAAGAGTCGACCAGTCAGCGCGAATGCACGAAACCTATTAAACACAGAGAGGGAAAGCTGTAGACACGTCCACGCATACGCAACTATAGCTTCTCTTATTAGGTACTGCTTAGCCCTGTATTGCAGGTGTGAACGGATTCCGGCATTTTATGTCTAATAACTGTGCCTCTGACATTTATACCACCGTCTGAACGGAGCCTAATGGCTCTACAAACGCACTTATTGGCTTTAAATCAATACTTACTTTACAAGAAGTAATTGATTTCGTTTTGCAGTAATTGATGTTCTGTTTCTATTGTATTTTATAGAAAGGACATTAGTAAAGGCAACTTCTCCTTATAAATTCTGCCAGTTTTGTCAACTTCTTTTATAAGAATACGTTTCTAATCAGTGGCAATCACTGAACGGAGCCTTACTGGCTACGGCTTCACCCTGGATGATGACAATAATGACGCCCTTTAACTGAATGCTCCCATACAATCAGTATTCGCAAAGCTTAGACAAGGTTTATAATTAACGAAAATTTTATAATAAAAATCTTAAATACGCATTTTTTAACAAACGTTTATGCTTAAGAGGACAAGAATTTGATTAAATTATTATTTTTTTACTGTGTCTGAATAGAAACAACACCATCATAAAACTGAATCCATTTCTGAGCTGCTCTGTCAATCTTTATCCTATGCAGTGTTGACATTCCAGTATTGCCAATTTCGAAATTGATTTCTTCTAATCACTACAGTTTTCGGTTCGTAACGAAAATCCGTACAATTGATATTTTTAAGATGATATTTTTAAGATGTTTATGATATGATATTTTTAAGATCAATTAAAAAATAACAAAAATAAATTATTTACAAATAGCGCGAAAGCGATTTTAGAACACATAGAAAGTATCTATATTTGATATTTTTTACTTAAAACAATCTCATTCTTCTTTACCAATCTACAAACAATGCCAAACAATCTACATATTCACTTTGCTTGTAACAAAAGAGATCCTGTTTTTTTTACTGTCTGTCTTTTTTGATCACATTACCATGAATCTCACGTAACGCTAAGTCCAGTTTTGTTCTGCCAGCAGATGATTAATGCTCCGTATCACGTTCTCCCTATTAATTTCCACGTTTCCCTCCGCTTGTGGAAATTTCTGGTCACAAACATGTCTCCAGAACTACAATTAAACTCGGAAATATCAGAGGGCGAGGCATTGGTGAACCCGATAATTGAAGAATAAAAGCAAAGTGTTGATTTTATTTGTTGCCGGTGAACTATCTTTCAGATTCAACCACTGCCATTTCTCTTTCTTGTATGTACTTTATTTGTGTGTTTCTCTCTTTCAGTGTGATTAAATTGTAAATCAGTTTAAATTCACAGTGCATCTACTACGCAGTAAACGTGAAAGGCTTCATCCAGTGCCAATGCAAATATTTTTATTATTGCATCATTGTAGGCTGACCGTTACAAAACATTTTTAATCAATAAACTGTTATTTAAAATTCACTGTTATTTAAAATTCATAAAATTATTAATGAACCAAAAGGAGAAAAATAATAATTTTCGATGCTATTTAACACAGCAAGAGATGAAATAATTTTCTTTAGAAAATTTATCTACAATTTTATCTCACGAATAATAAAAGTGTGAGGCGCCTTTAATAAATTTATAAAAATAATGGTTTATACACTGGCTTCCAAAAGTTAAGCACGAACTGCAAATTAGCAATTTTCGAAAACGTAGTTGAATTTGAGTGGCTGAAAACCGTTGCGGATATAGGTGGCTTTATGCAGATATCATATGTTACAGCCAATCAGGATTGACTATCCGAACATACTCTAATTAGGCAATTGTTTAAGACTCCATCATTCTGAGGGGTTTGAGGAGATTCTTTAAAATGCTGATTAGAAGCGTTTACAACTTTCGTAGGATAATTTTTGACGATATTCCTGTTTCGAAGACGAATCGCAAATAATGGGCAATGGCGTGCTGTCGGATGAAGCAGGACAGTCACTCAGAGATGTAGTTCTTTTATTCATCGTGGTTGATTCGATATTTTCTTGAATATGGAAACAATTCCAAACAACTCAAACAATTGTCCAGGGACCCATGCCCGGTTGATGAAGGGTTACTACCTCTTCTGAATTGTCCGATAGAAAATGGAATCGACGAACGACCTCTACAACTGTTAAATTCATGGTTCCAGAATTCCTTGGTAAGATAACATTTGATAGTACTTTGAGCCGGAGGTTTGCTATGTTAGGTCTGTATTTCCGATTATCAAGCGTTTATGTTCCATTAACCACCTAATCTAGAAGGGGCAAAATTAAAGTGGTGTCGTGAACATATCAACTAGACTCTCAAAGTCGTACAACGGTCCGTTTATCGACGAGTCCAGATTTGTCCTGGAATCAGAACATAAATGTGCAGGAGTCTGGATAGAACGCGGCACACGGTCCAACTTTCCAATACCGGCGAACGGGCTAGCTGCATGGGTGTTTTCGTGATTTTCAGCATGTGTAACGTGTATGCAGTATCTTGTGCATGCATACGTTAATAAAGCGGGCGCAGCACAGGTAAAATTGATGTACACTGATAGTTTGGTCCAACTTTCGAAGCCTGGCGAACGGGGTGGCTGCATGGGTGTTTTCGTGATTTTCTGCATGGGTAACATTATGAAGTATTAATTCAGAAGTCAAACAACAAAAATCAGACATTTGCAAAACCGCAAATGAACAAGATAGGAAATCTTGTTTCTTGTTCAGGCTTTCTTATCTTATCTAATCATTTTTTCCTATCTTGTTCATTTGCGGTTTTGCAGCTGAAGATGATGGTTCGGTAAAACCATCGAAACTAGTCCTGTGAAAATTTTGTAGGTATAACGCTGATTTTTGTTGTTTGACTTCTGAATTAGTATTTATTCGGCGTGTTATTGTGTCTTAATTATGAAGTATCTTGTGGATGCATACATGAATAAAGCGGGTGGGTTTGCCCGCTAGCAATCATGTGAACTATCGAATATCTTGTGGTTACATACGTACGTGAATGAAGTGAGCTGGTGCAGCCTACTAGCTGAGCAATGATGAATAGCTGAACAATGAAAAGGATGCATATGTGAATCAAGTGAGCTAGCAGTATCTCGTGGATGTATATGTTAATGAAGCGGACATTCCACGAAGGGCATTGGCGAACGAAAGCGGACTTCAGCCCGCTCAACTGGCGGGCTTGCTCGCCAGTACTTATTAAAATGTATGCGCGAGTGTCTGCTTATAACACAATCTCCTTCGGAACGGCGGAGAGTTGAGTTTTGAGAGAGGTACCGCTGGATTCCAAAAATTCGTGGGAAGCCATTTCGACCTTTCTCATCTTCGTACAACCTTAATCAGCCGAGATATTAATTAAAAACTCTGAAAACACTAATTTTTGCACTCATTTTTCCGAGTGGCAACAGTCTTGCGCGCTCGAGATAAAAATGTATTATTTCTAGAACTGTTGCCACTTCTCGCTTTCAAATCGTAGAGTTTGTTAATCAAAAAGTTGTAAGTCTTACAAAATATGAAATAAAAACAACATTGCCAAACATTAAACATATTATTATTATACTAGTGTTCATATTTCCCACGTTGAAGAAAGCAAGCGATTGCATGTGATGTCATTGTAGTATGTCGAAAATTTTTCGTTAATTTAAGCATTTTAAATAAATTTTGCTGCTGGCAACTTTTTTGTTTCAGATTCGGATAACTGACACGTTATGTTATTGCTCCGTTAATTCTTTTATTGATACTGAGAAAACAATTCTATATTACATTAAATCATGACGTCATACGTATACGTTCTCCTGAAGTGCAGAAGTTTTCGTTTCCAGGTTTGGCGCAACAAAAAATTATTTACGAATTGGTTGTTACTTGGAAAGAATGAACTGATTTCATTCATATTGTGATGTTTTTGTGCATTTTATTTTTCAGGTGTACATAGAACTTATAAATTTTGCTTTGGCCGCAGCTAGCAACTTTATGTAGAATACTAGTTAGTAGTTCATTTTATGTTCAAATTATAAGACTTGTAAACACTGCTTTGGCCACAGCCTGCTCATTTGGCGGGTTAGCTGCCTCATCATGTTACGAACTCCAACTTTTCATCATTTCGAGATTTCGTAACAAAAGGTCGTATTAATGGTATGGTTCGATGGTACGAAGTCTTGTGTACCTAATCATGATTACCGAAAAATTCTCGATCATCTTAGAAATGACGAGATCTTTCATGCACATATTCCTAATAAGCAATTTTCACGCAATCTACCGCGCAAATTTTATTTAAATTTCAGACGGTTTTTCGCCCAATATAGCAAAAAATGCAATAAGAAATTTCTGCTCTTCTTTTGCTTCAGCCATTTATATATAAATACAGAGGAAAAAATTTTTACGAATCTCTACTTCCGTCCTCCAGAATGCTATTGGTGGACAACTTGGTAAGCATATACTGCTACGTATTTGCTTTGCTATCTATGGCCGTAAATGTTTACGCTAAGGTGTTGCCAATTTGGGAGTCACAAATCAATTCTTGTTACTTAATTCTCATACTTTGTGCAGTCTGATGAGTTAAAAACACTGCTGAGGTGATCTCTACATATAATAAAAGAAAGTGTCTTTCGTTCGTGCTGCGCGTAAGCAAGTAGACTCAGGGCTACGAAATTTGGTACATAGGTGCAACTAGACAAGAGCCAGTGCCCCTCAAAGCAATTTTTTTTTCAAAATTCGAATCAGATTTTTTTATCATTTTATCTTGATTTTTTTTTTTTTTATTTTATCTCGAAAATCTTAGTTCAACATTTGGAATAGTTTCATTCTTTTAGAAATGGGGTTTTGGCAACAGGTTTTCATTCAATGCTTTGTATACTGGACTGCTGTTTGTTGAAAATATGAAATGCTGCTAATTTTCTTTTGATTTTTGTACACGCAACACACACAATGCAATCTTATTCTGACGCACATGTGTTTCGCGAAGCACAACAGAAAGAATATCTTTTTTTTTTCCTCTCTCTCTCTCTCTCTCTGTTTATTAAATAATGGCAAAGAGATTTGTATATTTTGAATTATGTCATCCACAAAGCACAATTTTGATTGGTTATTGCTTTCTGATGATAGTTTCATTTTTTTAGAAATGTGGTTTTGGCAACAGTTTTTCATTCATTGCTTTGGACACTGGACTGCTGTCTGTTTTCTCTGGAAAATATGAGATTTATCGCTTATTTCATTGTAATTTTTTATATTAGGTTTTAATTATATAAAAAGTTTTGCATATTTGTTTTTAGGAAACAAAGTTTTTAACTTCCTTTATACCATCTGAATTCTTAAGATTTTGCAACGGGAAGTTGGCTAATTTATTTGCTAGGATAATTAATATTTGTATTAAGGGATATTGCATTTTTTTTGTTGAATTTTTTTTAATAAAGTTATTCTGCAGAGTAAAATTCTTTGCAGGTTTTAAATTTATGTTTTGGTGTTCCCTTCAGGCATTTTTACGTTACATTGAAAACCCAGACGAAGGCTGACCGCATAGCGGCTAGTAGATAATATAGTTAATCTTTAAATAAACGCTTTAAATAATTACAAAGTTTTATTTATAACAGAGTTCATTAAATATGTCGGAAAATTTTGCAGAAAACTTGTTATGGAGGTAGTTAAAGAGAAGGAAAAATCTTAAAATAATTTTCAAATTAAAAACTTGCTTAATATTAAAGTTCACTAGAAAATAAAAAGAAAGAATTCTTTTTCTCTTTTATTTTCTTACGCACTACATTAAATCTTTACTTGTACCACATTTTTTTCCCCCGCCCTTCTCGAAAATCCTGGTTTCTTTCCAGCTAAGGCAGCTTCTGTTGGATTTTCCGCTCGCCGATCTTTCTTCCAGACTTTGGCACATATTCTTCTTATCTTTACATCACTTTTTTTTTTCTTTTTGGTGTTTGACTTTTTCTTCGGTTTGGCAAACATCCCTATCTCTTCTTTCTTCTCTTCTTTCCACATGCACTCTTTTCTTATCGAATACATATTTTTATACTTATCTCGTATCAACAAAAATGGCGAAGCCTAGAAGAAATTCTTGTCTTTGTTTAATTTCCAAGAAAAAGTGCTGGAGTTTCCCAAGCTGAAGTACTAAATTTTTGAGTTCACTGAAAATATAAATTAATATTAGAATTAAAAAATAACAGCATTGTAGTATTCTCTGAATTACATGAATTAAACATGAAAATTTAGAGAGAATTCACGAGATATGCACAGAATTCATAAAATGTTCGGTTTGAGTTTGAATATAGACTCAAATATTTTTTCGTGACTTGTCGCAATAATTTACGCTTAAGGAGCTTTACAAATATTACTTGTGCAACAAGAACGTCATTACAAAATCGCCTGTTAAGAAAACAGCCATAATTATTATACACTGAAAATGTAATTTAGTATTCTTGAAGCTACGTTCTTTGATAAACCTTTTGTTGGACCGTAGTTTAATACGAGGACTCTCATATATTATCGTCATACAGTAGCACGTTTTCAAACAGGAAAGTTTATTTTAATTTGTTACTGTTTCAAAAAAAAATTAAGTCTGAAATTGTTACTATCATCGGAATATTTATTTTATTCTTCAGTCATCAACACAAATATATGGATTTTCTAATTTTATCTCTCTTGTCCATATGCTAGTTCATTAATTTTTAAATCAAGTTTAGCCCTTTTTTTAAATTTGTTTCTGAAAGATGTTTTGCAAGAACGAAATTTTATTTATTCGTGTTGTAGAGACATTAAGTTATTTCGAAGTTGGAGAGATGAAAAATGAGCAACGCCTTCGCCGGGACTCGAACCACGGGCCTCTCGAATACGTGCCCAGCGTGCTGATCACTACACTACGAAGGCATGCTAAGAAGGCGGGAGAAATATTTTATATACTACCTCTTTTAAAGGGCGACTGGGGATTAGGGGACCTAATCGCCAATTCCTGGGGGATGGAGAATCATCATCCACCACCCTTTTAGTTCGGGCGCCACTGTAGAGACATTAGGTTATTTCGAAGCAGGAGACGTGAAAAATGAGCAATGCCCTCGCCGAGAATCCAACCACGGACCTCTCGAAGACGCACAGCGCGTGCTGAACACTACACCACGAAGGCGCGAGAAATACTTAATAATGTTATCAGAACCAATAATAATCTACTGATAACATATTTTAACACATATCTCGTTTTAGTCTAGAGTGATATACATAAATATATGTTTATTTATAGTCAAGTATTTGGCATCGAATTTATTTGCCGGCTTTGATAGGTAAATGATGGCAACATTATACAACTTCGAAAAAGAGCCTTTTACTTTTGTATTTTTGTATCATTTAGATTTTTGTATCATTAGTATAATCATTTAGATTGGGTTTTAGAACAGAATTTTACTATAATGTACACTCACTTCCAAAAGTTAAGCACGAAGATGTAAAATGGGAAAAAAAAAAAAAAAAAAAAAAAAAAAAAAAAATCAACAAATACTGCTTTGATTGACACAAAATTCGGCACGAAAGTAGCATATATATTTATACATAAAACAAGATCAATAATTATATACAGAAATGAAAACAATATTAATTTTTTGTAAGTTATCAGATAATGACATACTGGAGACTGAATTATGTATAAAGTGAAAATAAACACCATAAAATGAAAGAAAAGGACATTAATAGGGTATGTGATGCCCCCCCCCTCATCTGTATACAAAGTGTACACCTTGTGACCATGCTTTCAATTAGGTGGTCAACCACCGCAGAATTAAGCAAACGCCATTCTTCTTGCAGAGCAGTTTCCAGCTCAATAAAAGTGGCTGGAGGGGGAAAACGTGAAGATACAGTACGGCCGAGAGCATCCCAAAGATTTTCAATGGAATGAAGGTCGGGCGAATATGCTGGCCACGCCATACGCGCAGTCCCTTCACTTTCCAGGTAGTCATCGACTATGTCAGCTCTAGGGGAACGTGCGTTATCGTCCACTAAAACAAAATTAGAGCCAACTGTTTCAGCGTACAATCTCACAATGGGTTCTAGGACTTCATCTCGATACCGGACAGTCGTCAGAGAACCCCGTTTAAAAGATGCGCAGGTCGGTGCGGTATCCTAAAAAATCCCTGCCCACACCATAATGCTTTCGCCTCGGAATACGTGATGTTCGGTGATGTTTTGGGACTAATTGCATATTCGTTGTTCACGCCATATCTTTATACGCTTGCCATCTGGCTCCAGAGCAAATCTTGACTCATCAGTAAACATGACATTGCCTCAGTCAGGCACATTCCAATTGATATGTTCCCGGTACCATTGTAATCGTGCCCCTTTTGATTGGACGGACAGAGTAACACAAACTCGAGGTACCCGGGCGTACAGTCAACTCAGTAGCTGCAAACATCGCCTTATCAATGGACGCTGTAACCATAGATGTCACACGTGTGGAGGTCGCTCTGCGATTCCGCTTGGCTACAATAGCAATATATCGATCTTCCGCGGGGGTTGTAACCCTTGGGCTACCTTGGCCTTCGGACAACTGTCTGTGTGGTTTGGAATTGTTTCCATAAACGTGAAATTACAGAATGATGAATGCCGAAGAAAAGAGCAACATCTGTGATCGACTGTCCTGCTTCAATGCGCCCCACAGCCCGCCAGCGCTCAGAATCTTCCATTCGTCTTCTGGGAGTCATAGAAATACGTATGTCTTGAAAACAAATTGTGCGAAAGTTTTAAACACCTTCTATCAGCACTTACAATCAACTTCTGTAACCCTTCATAAAGCTGGCTTCTTATAAGACTGCCTTTTTTGCATATTTCTTGATATGAAAGCGCGATTGGCTGTTACCTAACATATTTGCATACTTCCATCAACCTCTGCAGCGAAATGCATCCTCTTCAATTCTGGTTGGCTTCCGGAAATATTAGCATTTTCCTCTCCGTGCTTAACTTTTGGAAGTGAGTGTATTTTTAAGGAAATAGTGAAGGAAAGCAGTGAAAAAATTATTTAAATAGAAAAAAAATCAAATATATAAAAAATCAAATATATAAAAAATCAAATATAAAGATAATCTAATATATAAAAGATAAAATATAAAATCTATTAATTATAAAAGAAATTTAACAACTATTATCGGTTACAGCCGAAAACATTGCGGAGAAACAACGTAAGGAGAAAACATCGCAGTTCTAAAACATAGTGGTACAAATTATCGTGGTCGAAAGTAAAGCAAAAAATAAAGTGCCTACAAATCATCGCATACTGACATATTATGTAACTGACTTTCCTCATGACTTTTCGCCGCGACGTTTTCGGCGGATACGCTACATGACCTATGTAATATAAGCCCTACGTGATGTTCCTATGTAGTGTAAGATAAAATATATGTGAATTAAAATTCTCACATTAATTTGCAATAATCTCTTAACACGCTATTTTAATCTGATTAGTTCTCCTTTCTGCTCTAAAAATAGTAACTGCTTATAAAAAATCTCTCTAAATTGTGCCATTTCAAAATGAACCTATGTTATGCGATTCTTGCAAAACACTAATGACGCAGGCACTTACATAACGCTTCAGCCAAGAATGATTTTATTCTCAACGGGGATTTCATCTTGGATACTTCGCATTCTCTGCTTCGCTTCTCTGCTGTAAACTCGATTGCCACCTGCTGTTGCACTTTATTATTGTTCAGATATTAAAAAGTGTAAAAGTGCGTTAAAAAACTATCACGCTTAATCCCATTTTATCAGTTATACATCAAAAATTCTTATATTTGATAAAACTAATATTTTGTATAAAAGCGCTGAATAAGTCATGATTGCAACTACTCCTTTATGTATCTACATGTGTTTAACATCTAAATTATTTCACGTATAAACCGTATGTGCTTAAATGATTAAACAACAAAGATGAAATAACCCATATATGATCAACACAATCGAATTATAGGAACTGCTAATTTGAAGCCAGAGGAACAGGCAGAGGAGGCATGTTGAAGTAAAACCAGCTCCAAATTTCTTGACATGTACCACCCTCTTATAAAAAATTCACAGTATTATATGCCATATTCCCGTAAAAATATCATTTTCCCTGCTGAGAGTATTGTCTGGCTACGCCCTTATTTGAGTAATGTTTTTCAAAATTAGTAGATTTCTTTATTCCTCTACAAGGAGGAAAAAAGTGCTAGAAGAGACATACATTAGGCGGTTTTCATAGTAAATAGATCCTAGAAATAGGTAGTAATTTTGTCCTTAATAATGATATTGATTCCGCCAATCATCATGTGAGAATTTATCAGTTCATCATGTTTCGGAGCTGTAAGAATACGCCATATATTCATATTATTTACGTGAAAGAATCTGTTGTCTGATTCAGTAGTTCCCAAATATTTCCGTTTCGTGGCGCCCTTTTCCGACCTCTTTAAATTAGTCTAAGATTCACCTAACAACTTGAGCAACAGGTGCTTAATAAAAACGTAAATGAAACATGTGTTTCAAATTCAGTTAGAATTCACAGAATAGGCACTAATAGCACAAATTTTGAGCAATCATTTTGTTACGAATTTTGTATTTAGATAGCTAATTTTTGTAAAATTGTAATTAAAATTGTTGCATTTTCCCGTGCAATGCAACGCGAGACAAATTTTAAGAAAAAGCTACGCCGGAGATGTAAGAATACAGGAGCACGTGCATTTAACTTTGAGTAAATGGTTAACTCAGTAATTTGTATTGAAATTGAATAAATGTAATTGACCACTATGTTAGTTGTAACCGTAATTCCATCCTCCCATTGCTTTCCAGAAATTTCGAGAAGCAGAAATTACTAGAAATTTCCCGCGACCGGTTCAAAGCTATAAAAGGCCGGAGTGAGAGCGTCTGAGTTCAGTTGCTTGGTTACTGTTGTTGCGAGTTGTTTAGAACCGCGTGATTTGATATATCAGAGTTAGCTTTCTCTTTAGATGCGATTTGTATTGCTTTGAATTTAACGTTTATATCAGTTTGAAGTATAACTACTGATTATATTGTGTGATATTGCGAACACTTGTACGAATTTCTCTGAGAAAAATTCCAGATATATTTCTTTGGATAAGAATAAATTTTATTAAACTGTTATCGGACTTGTGCATTCAGTCTATTACGAATCCGTACGCACGCAACAATATCATCGAATAAATGAAATAGCTTAGAATTAGACAAAAAAGCAATCATATTTTGGTGGAGGTTTTGAATAAAACTTTATTGGTTTCGCCGCCGATCAGATGTAAGTACCTCTTCTTCAGGAGCTAAATCTTTTCGGCAAACTAAGCTTGTTTTTTTGCCTAATTTTTATTTTGCACTGGCGTGTTGTGTTTTACCTTTAGATACGATGGAGAGTAATGTTGAGTTGAAATTCGTTTTAAGGTTGAAGTGTTTCTCAATATTTATCTAGTGAATATTGTCACTTCTCTCCTGTTTCACATTAGTTTTCCTCATGATATATACATATATATATATCCCTCTTGCGACAGCCAACGGCACAGTTTTGCACAAACATGGCGAAGGAGACAGATTCCTCATCTTTTAATTTTTTTTTTTTTTTTTTTTTTTACTAGAGTATCCTGGATGCATATTTTTGAAATGCACATTGGCATTATACACACAGATGCACACAGTACTCACAGATACACACAGATGTAGGTGTACTCACAGATACACACAGATGTAGGTATGTGTATGTTCTCCTTGACATGTTTCGAATCATCCTAAGCGGTTATCTTCCTCCACAGTTTATCTGTCCTGTACCGACGATGTGAGACATGTGATTTGATTATTCCCCGTAGTGAATTATCTGAATTTGAATGATCTGGGCTTCGTGTGGTCATTTCAATGGAGATGGAGATGTTGCAGAAGGAAGCCCAATAGATGTCTAGAAATTAAGGAAATCACGAATTTGAATAGCAACATGAACTGAAGCTAACACGATCCATGATTCCCTTTTCTTGCAGCAGAGGTGCTAACACCATTTTCAACACATCTAAATAAGAGTATTCATTCACATATTCGTCATGAAAGAAACGTGATCCTAAAAGCAATGCTGCAATACCACAAATAAAATTACACTGGCATTGCTATATGAGATACTCAAACCTAGGGATACGGAGACTCCCTGGGCATTCTGTACAGAAGTCAATTCAGACCGAGTTTTGGTTCTGAAAGAGCCTTTGAATCCATAGAAACTCATCGACATTATATTCTTGAAAATAATTTTCAGACTTACTGATAAGATGATAGAGATGCTTTTCAAAAGTATTTTACATAGTATCTCTTAAGTATTTTTCCTACAATAGCACCAATATCAAATCACCTGGATTAAGCATAAGCTCTATAAAAGTATCAGAATATTTCGCGGCTCTCCAGTAAGACGACCACAGTGCTTTAAGACACCACGGCGCAGAGTTTTGAAACCACTGGTCTAACACCTCTTCTACTCTCCCACTAACATCTAGACTCACCAGTGGTCGAGCGGTCAAGTCGCTCAACATTGTCAGTTGGGCCTGGTATCAAATTCCGGGAAAAAGGCTAGCTGCATAGATGTTTTCGTGGTTTTCCATGTGTGTAACTTGCAAGGAGCTGTTTCTCTTAGAAAGTTCTCCACAAAGACACTCCTCATAGGCAGACATCCGTCGCATATTTTGCGAGCAGCAAATTCAGCCCATTGTTTTCTAGGCTTCCTTTTTTAATTCTCTCACTTTTTTTAGTAGCAAATTGTTTTATAAAATTACCACGCTAGGTGGAATCACTAAAACATGGGCGTTAACTGAAAATCTTCTAGGCGGAAAGGGGAAAAGCTTGGAGATAAATAATTACATTAATATGTTATTAAATTATTTAGTATTATGGGAGGAGGGTTACAAGTAGATTATAGATCACACTATTGAATTAATGCAAAAACACATGCACTTACACATGCAATCGATACATATGCAATAATGCTGATGTTCTTAAAAATTGTCGCAAACTGTACACTTAAATGCATCTTTGGTGAGAAATATACCTTTGACGCATGTCCGATCTAACGACTATTCACGCCAACAAGTTATACTATTGCCTATAACTACTTTTTAACTATCAACATAAAAAAAAGCAAATTAAAATCAAATAAAAATTTATTTATCAATTCTTAGTAATTTACAATTGAAATTTTTAACACGATGAATGTTTATCATGTAAACAATATTACAAGATGTTACTATTTACATTAATCGTTAAAATTCAAATTATTTACGATATTCTAAATTCAAAACTAAATACCTGGTCAACTACACTATCTCTGAACTCGTAAAGCATTTACCAAAGGTTTAGTCACTAAGCTTTAGCCTTTCACGAGCACAGCGGGCATTAATTTCCTATAAGCAGTGGTATGGCTAAATGCTGCATAAACTTCAGTTTAAGATTAACTTCCTCTTTTCAACTGCGCCGGCTACTATAACAATTTTCTCGGCTTGATGATCTATGCAAATATTGTACCATAAGGACAAGGGGAGGTTAGGGGTTAACACTAACTGTCATTAAAATATCATTTTTATAAATGCGTTTAAAATTATATCAGTTGCTGTGAATTCTCTTTAAGACGACCAGTCACGATTGACCAAATGATGACTGAGGTAAGTCCCCAGATGATTTTGATCTTTCGTGGAAATGACTGTTCACCAGCGATCGACGGGGTGATAGTCACCGATGTGACGTAGTGCAGTAAATTTAGATAAATTATTAGAATGAAGTTAAATCGAAAGACATTCGCTACCATCAAAGCTATTGGCCACCTTGAGCTACAGCCTTGAAAGTCATTCACTTATCTTTGTTATTTCAACTTCATTTTCAGTGTCGCCGTCCAACTCATTAATTGGTCCCTTGTGAATCACTGCAAACAAAGCCTTCTCAGAATCATAAAATGCTTTTCGTTATTTTTATCTTCTCTGAGCATTTTGTCATACTTTCTTCTTCTGAGGCACTGCATCCAGAATGTCTTTTGGCGGAATCTGTCGTATTTCCTGTATTACTTTTCAATCACTTTATCCAGAACATCTTGGTAGCATAAAATATTATTGCCTTCACTACTTTTACCTTTTCCCAGTTGCTAAAGCATATTTCTTTCTGTTGCACATTTAAAATGTTAAGCACCATAAATGAATTAAATGAGTTACAAATCTCTTGCCACTTCTTTTCCATTCTGCCTGAACTACACCTGAAATATTTTTGCCTTACCTCCAGTTGTGGGTTCATATTAGGCTTTCTACTCCATTCTAACCGTGAGCAATGGAACTCACTGTATCAGAACTCAGAAGTTTGTTCCAAAAACCTGCAAACTGCATCCTGTTTTCATAATTATTTTTTCTATGAATTGTTGGGTTAGGTTATTTGCATACGGAAAAGCACATGAGGGCTATCTACGTCAAAGGATCGTTGCTTTTGAGGAGAGATTTCTAACAAAAACTTTCTCGTATTCATGTTCCACACGGAGAAAAACCAACCATCCAGCCAGTCCGTTATCTGGATTCAGTCTGGGATCGAATCCAGGTAGAACACCCAGCATTATGCGATCTCAACCACTCAGCTACTTGTGAAACCATTTCTAAATGAATTTCGTTGTTGACACCACCTTCTGATCCACAGTTTGGTCAGTGGCGTCACATTTTAGCGAAGTAATTTTTAAAATAACATCCACAAAAGTAAAGAAAAATCAGTACGAGATTATATTTATGTGTAAATATCAGGTATAGGTAAAAGTGGGGGAGAGCACCAGTTACTCATCATTGAATAGTACAGGTGTAGTCCCGTGCACGAGCTGTGAACCTCCGCCCCAATTTTGGTGGAAAACACGCCAGTGAGCGGATTGACTGAATAGTTTACTATGGCAGTAGCATTCTGGGGGAAACAAAAAACACGAGCCTGGCGGTTTCAGAACCCTGAAGGAAGAGTTAAATACTGTTGGACCAAATGGAGGTAAGAATAACATCCTACCTCTATGGTTGGACCAAGGGTGGTTAGCTATAGGCCACCAAACTGATGGTACCGGTAGCGGTCACGACTTACCGTTCCATCCGAATTCTGTGTAATTCCATTTAGGTGAAAGCAACTGTGTAAAGGCTAGTCTGTTGTCCACGGAGTTCTATGCAATTCCATTTAGGTGAAAGCAGCGGTGCAAAGGCTAGTCTGTTGTCCATGGAATTCTGTGTAATTCCTTCAGTGCGAGGCTGCCCACGTAGTACTGGCGAGGGCATTATCGATAACCAATCAGATTGCCTGGAGCAAAATTACAGCCACGCTTCACCATGAGAACCGGAAGTGGTGAACCCGCGGGCCCGGTCGATTTGGTTGGCTTAAGTGATAACTGAAAAAGTTCTCGTCGGTAACTGTGGGACTAGCGGCAGTAAATGGAGAATTCTAATGCCACCTATTCGTGGATTTTTCGGCCTGCCTCCCGCCTCTTGCGGATACGAAGGACTAAAAGGAAGTGACACTGGACGTATAGTACTTTAAGTCAGTGTGGCGGAATATGGTGTACAATGCTAACTCCGCTGAACGGTCCGAGGATCTCACACCACTCTTTCCCTACCACCAACCACTAGAGACGGCTTTCGGCTCCCCGTGTATTTTAAGAGCCCTCTTTCCACACAGACACTATACACTTACAAACATCTATACCTTCTGTGATATTCGAACCCGAGCCCAACCATACAGCAACCAAGAGCTCTAACCCATATACCAATCAGGGCAGCAATATAAATGTTACACGGTCTGCCACTTGTAATGACCTTTTTCGAAAACTTTAGAGCTATAAAAATATATTACCAGAGGGTTGATTTAGTTGCTCTTTATTACTGTATTTTAAATTTCATTATAAGAAAAGCTATTCATACTAAAACGTCACTATGGTGAAACACTTTTTGCTTTTAAAACTATTTGTTGTACATCTTATTATATAATAAATGATATATTATAAATGCAAGTTTTTTTTACTGTGTTTCTAAAGGAAAGTTCTGTTTAAACGTGTAATTTAGATCAATACTGCATACAATTTAACGCCCACTTGTCAATGTATGGTCACGTGTGTCAATGTCTACTATGTGCATTCAACTATATATTTGTAATAGAAATCGCCTAAAAATCGCTTAATGCTCTGCGTTCCGTTTCATTTAAAAAAAAAAAAAAAAAAAACTCAATAGTCGTTAAAGCATGTTTACTCGTTACTAGTAATGTTACTTTGGGAAAGCGTAACTCTCAAAGCAAAATAAAACGTGACTTTATGAAGCTACGACTGGAAAACTGCTACTGTAAAGCTATGACTAAATGGAACTATAATTATTTTCACGCGTTTTGATAATCAGAAGTAAAATATTAGTTAGTTTGACTGTAATATTAACATTAGGAGTAGTTACCAACGTGTTTATTCTTCAAAATTAGTCAAAGAAATAACCTTACTTTGACATAAATGTTGAATAAAATTCTATCGATTTCGAAAGCTATCATATATAGGTCCTCCTTTTTCATGAGCAAAGAAATTTTTGTAAAGATGGGAGAAAGGACAATCATTTTATATGGAAATCAATAGGTGGAACAAAGAAATAAGCGTAAATTAATGAATCAAGGTATTTTCTTCAAACTAAAGTATGTGTTCGTACTGTAAAAAGTTATTTCATTATTCTATGTTAGGAGGTATATGCTAATCTTATTATAAATACGAGTGTAACGCGAATACGAGTATATGCGTATTGATATTACTAGATAAATATTTTACTTTTTTACCATTTTAATATGCTAGCAAAAATATGCGCTACTACACGCTTGGCTTTTATACTCGTCACGCATGGTTAAAGAGTATATACTTTGTCTGGAAAGTTTGTGGATAAAGTTTATAAAAAAAGTATTTGATTTTAATCAAGTGTATCACCATGGTCACTTCCAAAACATTCTCCTTCCGTTATGACTACACTTTCCCAGGAAGCAGTGCTGCAGGCGTATTTTTGATATGCTTTTCCAACTAAGTTGTCGTTTTGGTTCTGATATATGAAACTTTCTTAAATGTTATTCCTGCAATTCCATTTTAATTTTTGGAAGCATATAAATATTTCAGAAGGCTAAATCAGGGAAATGTTCAAGCAAAGTGGTAAAAGTAAAAATTCGCGATCAAAAAATAGTATGTGCAATGGTGCATTGTCGTGCCCTTAAAATCAATTTGCTTTCTGCCAGTAACCGTATTCGAATATTTCAACAATCTCGAAGGCGTCTTAAAGCATTCATATAGTCAGCTAAGATTTACAGATTCCTCCCTGAAAAGAATTCATGGCTCGCAGTTTCCCGAAAGCCGTAGGAAGGGGGAGAAAACAATGATTTCTGATCTACTTCTTTGACTTTTCTCGCTTTACAATGTGTTTTCAGTGTCAGACAATAATAGTAAACTCAAAACTTATCACTCGTGGTCACCTTTTCGAGAGGAAATGACCGTTTGATTAATTAGCACAACACTCCTTCCCTTCCGTTTTCTATGAGAGGAAAAGTTTGGGACGATCCTTGCAGATAGTTTTGTCATTTTTAATTCTCCCCCCCCCAAAAAAAAAAAAAAAATTCGTGTAAACAACTGTTTCTTCATCGATTATGCTGCCTGCAAGACAGTATATGAAGAAAGTTTTTGTCTACGAGCGCAACTTATATTAAATTCTGTTCAACTTTCACACCATCAACTTTGTCTTTACGCTTTGCTTCTTGCCTAAATTACACTTGAACTCAGCTATAACGAATCCATCCCCCAATAAAACGAACAAAACTTTTGGTCTCGTCTCGTTTTCTATACACTAAATGGTATTATACCGTTACAGCGAACTTTCAAGAGTATGAAAATCAGATTATAACGAACTGTATGGATATATTATATTGAAACCTTTTTTGTATCGCCCCCACCCCTCAGAAGTTTTTAACGAAAAATTAGTAACTGTTAAAATGATCCATGTTTAGGATGGCAGGATCCACCTTCTACATTCGATTTTTAAGGGAAAACATCTGTATGCTATATTTTTTTTTTTTACTTTCCTTTCCGCTTTTCTCTGTGTTCTAACAAAGACTATGAGAGACAGAAATGACTTCCATCTCAGAAGGACAATGATACAATAAGCATATTTTGGAACATCAAACGGTGTATATGACCATTGAACCAAATAATATGAGTGAGTTTATAAAGTGTTCCTCCTGCCTTATTAGCTTGCCTTCGTAATGTAGTGGGCAGCACGTTGGGCGCGTATTCCAGAGGTCTGTGGTTTGATTCCCGGAGAGGGCGTTGCTCATTTTTCAAGTCTCTTTTCAAAAAATACCTAATCTCTCTACAAATTCTTCGATTTCATTCAAATTCTTTATTTGAACTGCCAGACGGACCTCTCTTGAAGGTTGATGCTATGATGGGAAATTTTCTGAATTCAGATAAGGAAGAAGTGGAAATCTTACATGCGTGTGGTTTTTCAGTTGATTTTTTTTTTTTTTTTTTTTTTGATCAAAAGTTTTTTTCTTATAGGTTTGTTTGAGTACAAATATTCTCCACCTTCTACCCTCTGAATAGGAATTTTGTGTTCCTTAGGTTTTTTGCAAGGCGTAAGATATCCTACAGAATCATAGAATATTAAAAATGATTGTGGCCTCAGTGAAAGGTGCAAACATAGGAGATGAAACTGCCTTCTTTTTCATCTTTTCTAGAAGAGCAAAACTCTCGCATATTATTTGACCAAACTCTCTGCATTCTGTTTAAATGTCAAAAATTCATCCGAATGGCGAGCTGTAAACGTAAAGCTCCTGCATTGAATATTACTCTAAAAATACAAAATGGCTGCAGACAAATCGATATCAGCCATAAATCTACAGGTGGTACCATATGAAAAAAATCGAAACTCTATAATTTCTTCTGGATGCGAAGAAAAAGTTTAAAAAGGGTGAAGAAGAAGCCTTTCTGAAATAGTTCGCCATTCGAAGAAGTCGTAATCTGCCAATATCTGAACAAATATTTCACAGAAAGGCAGATAAATTTGACAGACACTTTGGAGAGAGTGGAAAAGAACGAATAGCAGATTTAATAACTTGCTTGCTAGCAATTGCAATTAAATCTTAATATGGTCTTTTTTAATAGTAATACTTGTGATTCACTTTGTAGAATCATTAGGATTTTTTGAAGCAGAATACATGAAAAATGAGCAATACCCTCGCCGGAACTCGAACCTAGACCTGTCGAAAACGCGCAGGCATGCAGAAAAGAAGGGAGAAAATCCATCATTACATCTTTCTATAGAAGTGACAATGTTAATCAGTTTTTTTTTTTTTTTATTATTTATTCATCTTTCAGCGTTTCATTGAACATCATTTAACATTTTCGCGAGATAATCCATTTTTCTCATCGGATCGGATAAACCAAATAAAATTTCTGCTTCCTTGAAGTTCGTAATAGCGGAGTTCGATTGCACCTCCATAAGAAATTTAAATTCCTAACTCCTAAACTGCTTCAACTCTACACAGCAAAAAATAATGCTACAATACGATGGTTCTCGAAATCAGTTCAACATTAATCGTTTGCTTAGCAGTTGACCAAATAAAATGGTAACTGACTAGAAAAAGAGTGCTACGACATCAGGTGCATATTGATGCATGACGTTTACTGTACTTCGCATGTCAAAATATGCTATTCCCGTTGCTGTATCTTATATACAATGATGAATTTCATACGTATATATGTAGTAAAATACCCGAATGGTAACATTTACCACTATCAGGGCTTAATTTCTAAAATTAGAAGTACCGGAGCCCTATGGAAGACCGTCAGCAAAGGGGAACAAAAGTAAATAAATAAATAAAATGACTATTAAAATTATTAATAATTTAAAAATTAAATAGTTAATTACCATTAAAGTAATTATTAATTATTTAATCAATATTAATAATTAATATTTATCAAATATTATTTAATTAAATAAAAACTAATTATTATTTATTTAAATAGTTAAATATTTAAGTAAATAAATAATTAAAATTAAATAAAATGTATAATTAAAAATTAAAATTAAAATTAAATAAAATGTAAAGAGATAAACTAAAATTTAATAAGCGATTTTTAACATAATTTTATTGCAAAAAGAAAATTTTTGAGACCAAATTTCTACTGAAATTGTTGTTCACTTATGTAAAAGAAGTACCGGAGCCTTCTTATTTAGGGCTCCGGTGCGCTCCGCCTACAATTATGATTTATCCCAAAAATTAAGAAGAACCGGAGCCGGCGCAGTTTAAGCTCTAACCACTATCACATTAAAAGAGAACTAACTAACTACTACGACAATTTTTCCTGGATTAAAACTTGAAACATGGTAATACGTTACCGTGTACCGATACTTAAACTGACCAGACGTTAGTTGCAAGACTATTATTACTACAAGACTCTTCAACTACAAAATTATCGTCTAGAACTAGAACAAATATTATTTATTCTTTATCCAATAAGATTTGGAGAAATTCATTAAAATCCAGTTCGCAAAACAGCAAAACGACTGAATGAAAAAGGAACGGTGGTTTTCATGATCTCGTCCCCCCTTTAAGAGAAACCTTGAATGATTTAAGTTAATTAATCAATTATTATTGTTATGAACCTTCACTAAAGTTTCTTCTTTCCGTAATTTTTACCAGAATGCAAATTACCTGAAAATTTAAGCCCGGAGCTAAAGTTTTATAAAATAGGAAAAAGATGATAAAACAAATTCCAGATTCTAGATTTGAGCCTCCATATGCCCATATTCGAGTTGAGGACTACGTTATTCAAAACTGGATGTCTCTAGGTACCCTTATTTTTTCACAATGCGATAAACATACCCACATTTATGCAAATCCTTCATTATTTAATTTCCTTAAATCTAATATAATATAAATTTTAAGTATATATGTTAACTTCACATTGAATTTACTAATTTTTTGCTGAACTTGCAGCAGGAGTTGTTCGTATCATATTCTTTTCATTAATTTGATTATATATATATTGAATTTAATGAGAGCAGCTAGCGTAATATCACGGATCCAGCTAGCAGTTAATAAAAATTGCGTTTATTGATTTTAAATTGCTTAGTTTGTTAACTAATAAGAGACAAATTAGTTTCAGTGTAAAATTAATGTCTTATGCAGTGTTGTATGGCAACACACTGGCGCGTGAAGAATAAAAAAAAAAATTTTCTGGCAATCGTAATACATTTCTTTTAAATCGTTGAGTTTTACGATTACATGTGAAACATACATATACCACGCGATGTCAAGTGGGAACACATTTCTTTTAAATAACTGAAATTTCTGATTAAATGTGAGAAACGTAAGCATCCAACGCTTTGTGGAGTGGTAAAATACTGACGCGTGAAGGATAAAAATATTTTATTTCGGACAAAGGCAACAAATTTCTTTTAACCACTGGGTTTTCAGATTAATTTGAAACATACGTATCTAACGTTTTGCCGAATGGCAACTCATTGCTTTCAAATTGTCGAGTTTGTTAATCAAAATGTTCATTAATTTCTTACGAAACATGCCTGGAGGTGCCATTGTTTTTCCGCAGTGCTAGGAACATACAGATACTTTGATTTTTAATAACAGAGGTGAAGGAACATAAGATTGAAAAATGCAGTGAAGCTTGGATCCTTACTGTGTAATCTTTCTGCCATTTCCGAATACGTATTTATAACCGATCTCAGCTGGAAGCTCGGGTTAATCCCCGACCGTTCAGTTTCATGAGTTATAGGACTGGGAACGGCACAGAACTTCCTCCTGCTCAATTACGTCGTTAAAAGTGGCCTCCAAACAACGCCCGATAAGCCATCGTCGTAGTGGCCGTTATGAGAGACCATTCCAGCGACATTTCGCGCGATTTTTCTTACTTTCGGACTTCCTTCTTGTTTTTCTTCTGTCTTTTTCTTTCTTCTTCTACGTCTTTTACTTTCTAAAGTACCGTGAGTGTAATAACTTTGTATTTTATCGAGACGTTACACATTTCCAGCAAAAAAAGAAATTTTTGAAATATCCAGACTCTTGCAGTGACGATGAAAGGACAAGAGAGATGGATGAATGTGATGGCAGGGTGGAAACCAGTACGCATTCGTCCCAAACACGTCCCAGACAGATCCGGATTTACAAAATTGGAGTTCCGGGACAAAGCCTTTTCCTGTAATTCTTCTCAATGTAGTAGATACGTCTGGGTTAACAATTCAGTAATAAAATACCCGAATAATTTAAGTGTACGAGAGGTATTATGTAAAGAATTCCATAACGTAATCTAATTATTCAGTATTTTTTCAATTATTTAAATGAAGAATACGTGTCACTTTTCAATATGTTTTGTTTTCATGTTTCAGTTTATTATCAGTTAATTTATATGTGTTTATTATGCTCAAATCCCAATTTGTATGTTTTAAACCCACACTTTTTCCTTCTTTTGCCGAAAAAAAAAAAAAAAAAAAAACAGAGACAGACTTAAAAAGAACCTAAGAAATACTTGTTGATTAAAAATTAAAAATGCGAAATTTAAAATTGTGTTCCTTTAAACTTTTACTTATTTTGAAACTCTAATTCAGAACTCGTTTCAGTAAAAGGAGATTAATTTTTATATTTTGTATATTTTTCCTTTTCGTATTTTTATTTTTTAAGTTTATTCTTCTGATCTATTCTTATTTTAATTTTGATATGTTTAGATACAGTGTTTAACCTCTTAACCACCGTTGCAATTATTGATATTTTTGAAGAATTGCCTAGCTTTGATTCCAGTTTTATTTTAACTTTAGATGCTTTAAGTTTAATTTGTTTCAATCCTGTAACTCTAGCGCAGAATCGGCTAAAAATAATTTTTTTTAAAAATTATATATAGACAAAAAGAAAGAAATTTAGAACCAAATCGACAAACACGTGAAAGAAATTCAAAACAAATAAATCTAAAATTTCCCATAATATGTAGAAATCAACCAATAGTCATCCAACCAGTAGAAATACAGAGAAAGTAAATACAAAAATAGCAAAAAATATATAGGCAGACGAATGCAATTAACATATGATTCAACATTATCAAGATGAGGTAGATCGAACGTTGCTGAATCCCTCTAAGTTTATGATACTGTAATATATATGTACATACTTTCGGTACAGCCAACTGCAATCAAAAAAGGAGGTGTACAACTAGACGTCATAACATTCCCCTATGCAAAATTTCAATTTTGAGAACTGTCAAAATGGATATTTCCGTTGAATTAGGATACCCGAAACTTTTCTCGATTACGATACTTTCTTTACTTCGTACGAGGAAGTAAAAAAACTGACTCAACTACCTTAATTTTATTCAAACATGAAAAATTTGACTTTAGAGGTTCACAGAAACCATGAATTCGATTTTTCTGAGAGCTAAAACCTTTTCTAAAAAACAATTGGTTTAAATTTAGTTATGGACCAGATTTATTCTTTATATGAAAATGATAACATATTTATTGAAAACATTTCCCAGGTTTTGTTTGACTATCGTTAATGCAACTTCTCTTTAAACTCCGTCAAAATATTTTGAATAGAGCTGCTAGCTTGAAAATTAGGCCGGTGAAGAGTGAAGTGGTAGCTCGATAGTTAACTTTTCCAGGTGCGAAATGCATCTATCTACCCTAATTCATAAATAAACCGGTCCGAACACCTCATGCGTATTTTTATTCATGGTCGCATTTCTTGTGATCAAATGTTATAAAGACATGGCTTTACAAATAAATAGTCGTGGGTACGGAAAAGATGTGAGGCTGTGACTTGTCTTAGCCACTTGCGCTGACAGAACGACTTTATGGTTTACCCTGTCCCAATTTAGAATGGAAACATACCGAAGAATGAAAAACAGTATCGTATCTTTCTTTTTATACCATTAATCTCTCGAGAGGACTTCCTAATCTACAGATTTCGAGTGACCTCATTCCGAAAACGCATTGCAGTCCCGGGTGTTGTTGTTTTTGCTAATACTCACTTCCTGACCTATAATCAGCCGAAGCCTACGAAATTCTTCGCGGCAAGAAGCGCAAGTTTACGCCTTGTCGTTGGCAACAGCCTTGAGCACCTTACAGGTGACAGTGCGATTTAGCTCAGTTCCACCCCCCCCAATTTTGATGGATAGCACTCCGGGGGGGGACGAGACCGACGGTCTACCACCCCCTTTACCCTACCACCAACCTCTCGTGAGGACTTTCGGCTGGCAGCATATTTAGAGTACCCCCATGCTGCACGATAATATACATTTTCAAACATCCATGCCTTCTCCGGGATTCGAACCTGGGCCTTTCGCCACGACAGTCAGCGACACTAAGCATTATAGCGGTTGGACGGTCCAAATGTCTATACCAAGCCTCAGTTTGGTAGTCGGCCCATTTTTCTTTTCTTTTTTTCTTTAAATGAATCATGAGCTGTCTTAATATTAACAATTGAACAGTGGACGAAAAGAAGCACTGGTTTTAAAACACTATACTTTAACTCTGGGAAACGATTTTTGAAAACGGTTAAACAAAAGAGCTGCCAAAGAGAGTTCTTCCGTTCTCTTCTGTAAAAAGCTGATTTTTTTTTCCTCTATTAAAAATGGCAAGTTTAGAAATACAACTCAACAGAATATATAAAAAATGAGAGAAATCTAAAACGTGATATTAATGTGGATGATAAATAAACAGATAAAAAATCTATGAAACAGGATGCAATTAATCATTTTCTGATGAACCTATTGCTCTGCAACACGAATTATTTCACATCTAATAAAGAGAAAAGGCATTTCTGCATATAACGAAAATCGTTTTTGAAGGTAATGATTGATCGCCTATTTTTCCCCCTTCTCGGACAAAAGTTAATCTCCACGGAAGAGATAAATAGTTAAATTTTATGCTACGTTATGATTTATCAAAAGTTAAAATGTTTCATCTTTTAGTATGCTTTTTATTCCGTATTTATTCGCGTACATTCCGCCCTTTTTACTTCCTTGTACGAAGTAAAAAGGAAGTATTGTAATCGCGAAAAGTTTCAGGCAACATATTTCAACGAAAATATCCATTTTGACCGCTTTCGAATCCAATTTAACGATGTTTTTGAGTGATATTTGTACGTAAGAACAGAATAAAAGACTTTTCCTCCAAAAAATTATAAAACTGCTTGAATTCTGAAGAGAATTTTTCGTGGCGTCTGTACAAACGTATGTACGTACGTGCGTACGTATCTCGCATAACTCAAACATGAGTAGCCTCAGAACGTTGAAATTTTGTATATATGACTCCTATAACATGTAGATGTGCACCTCGTATTTTGGTTGCAATCGGCCGCACCAAACGTATATAAATATATTTATATATATACTCCCTCTGTGCTATTGTGCTAAACAATTGTGCTACTACATGCATTTATAATAGTAAAGAAATTTCCTTTTTTGGATTACATGCATAGCAATTTTAAATAATTTCAAACTGCGTGTGCCATTTTTGCAAATTATTACCACGATGATACTACTGTTGGCATGGGAAGGACTATCAGGACAGCAGAAAATTACATCAGCAACAGACTACACTGATAATGTACCACAAATTTTATTGAATGCTACTATATTTAGCTATAACTTCTAATCGAGAAGGGAAAAAAAAGAAAATAATTCTATTTTGCATTTAATGAATTAATTAAGCAATTTATGATTAGCGTTTTGGCTCATCAGCGGTCGAGCGTAAAAGTCGCGGAATGCTGGTAGGAATTCGAATCCCACGAACGGGCTGACTACATGGGTATTTTCGTTGTTTCCCCATGTGTAACGTGTACAGAAGCTAGTTCCCCTTATTAGGTTCTCAAGGAAGGCATCCCTTTTCTTTAGGCAAATAGCCCTGGATTGCTTTGGCGTAATCAAATAAACCAAACCAATAAGGTTAGCTTTGACTTCCATAGATTACACGTTGTGTGCAAAAGATATACAAATGAAATGCTTAGTATTGTCGGTTCCATTCATTTCATAATTTCATGTTCCATTCTTCTCATGGTTCCATTTTTTTCTTTCTTTACGAGTTATTTGGATGTACAAAAGGATTACGTGGATATACAAATTATTTGGGTATACAAATTACTTGAATATACATATATATTACTATTTCTTCAAGCTTCTTTCTGATTTACTCTTCAACCTTCAAGTTGCCTTGCCGATTAAGTCTTCAGCCAGCATCCTTCCTTACTGATTCAATCTACAATTTTAAGTACCTTGCCGATTCAGTCTTCGTTTTTCATTCTACCTTCCCTATTCTATTTGAAGTCTTCTTCAACTTTCTTTGTCGATTTAATTTTCAACTTAGGGCTACCTTGCCGATTACATCATCCCTCTTGAACCTTCTTTGTCAATTCTTTGTCTTCAGTCATCGAGTTGCCTTGTCGATTAAACCAATTGTTACAATTCACTACCAGTTGTTGTAGGCCTTTGTCACAGGAATTTGTTGTTGGTCGTTGAGCTAATGTATCTCATAATTTGGAGGCGATTATGCCCGCTAAAGATTTCCTTCCGGGAAATTTATGGAATCACTTGTGCTCAACATTATTTCCTATATATTTATTAGATAATAAACTTCCGGGAAGAATTTCAAGTGTATTTTGGATTTCATCTTGGGGAAAAAAGTCTAAAACATAAGGGAATTCTCATTTTCATCTCCTAGCTGATGAAAAGACGGCTACCTACCTATCAAAGATGGTTCACTGTTGCAAATAATGTCTTACCATATGCAAGGGATCTTAACGATTGAGACAAGGAGTTTGATATGGCTGTACATGCAGAGTCACGCCGTTCCATGTGTCTATATTTGGGTCTATTTGTAGACTGGAACCATTGAAATCTTTCATATTATATGGACTCGTGAACCCTTAAATCATTGAAATCAGATTCTCTGTATTGTGATCTGATTCCATCTGAACGAATATCGAATGACTAGGCAAACCGTCCTGTCATAATACTACTCAATCTTTCTCTAAGCTTCCGGAATATTCGAAGTCGTTCAGGTAATTTTCGTTAGCATGCAGTTAATCTGCGTAGACGTATTCAAGTAAAACATTCATGCCGATATTGCGCACATTTTATTGTTGGCTTCGAAAATTCTCTACACCGCCTAACTGGCAGAAAAATTGCAAGAAGCAGTGATCTCATTCCATCATTCTTCCTCGATCAAAGGTTGTAACTTGATCTTACTGCTACCGTGATCTTCGACGGAGTATGCTGGGATATTTTATGTGCAAGATTTGCCAGAGAACTCAGTTCTAGAGCTTTAGACCAGCTTTGCTTCTTAAAAGACTTTCATGGATTTTTATTGCTCGCGTTTTGCCAGATCTGTTAGCTGTTTTTATTGATGTAATGATTTTTTTAGACTCCTTTTTTAAATACTCATCGATTATCAATGGGTGCAACTTTTTTATATGGAACATATTTCAGTATTTTCATTCGTTGCTGGAGGAGTAATCTGAAGCATGAAATTCAGATTTATTCAGTATCATCCAATGGAATGTACATCACATATTCACAAATAGTTTTCCAAATTTAAATTTTATGACATATATGAGTTTCAAATTATTTCTGTATGTTAAAACAAAACGTCTTAATTAAATATCCTTCCCAAAGGGGGGATATGGAAAATCCCCTCTCTACAACATCAGGCCATACATGTCGGGCATTTTGTTACTAACCCCTCTAATTTATTAAAATTATTTTAAGAAATACATTCTTAGATCTTTATAATCTTTACATCAGACGAAAGAACAGACATAAAACAAAAATTATCTTCTAAAATGTATTCATACTCATTACGCTGGTTTCTGAATTTTAATCTAAATACGGTTTTGTTTTGTTTTAGCTCTAGTATTTGATATATTGCTTTACATATTTAATTTAATTTCCCCACGGGTTTTCCTGCGCTGTAAACATGAATATGGAATTAATTCTACCTTGAAATGAAATATGCTTCCCGGCGATAATAAAATAAAACAATTTTATTCCCGAACTAATTGAAAGGCGTAATTAATTTTCTAATTAACGAGTCTGCTAGCAAACAATACCACTCTAACGAAATTGGGAAGCCGTGCAGATTCTTGTTAAAATAAAGGAAAATTTTTCGAAAATATAATTCATACTGGTTACTGTAATATTTTCTTGGCATACCCCAGGGGTTTCTTTGAGTATTAGATGATGCTTATTGTCGCTTTGAGCTTCATGTGTTTAGTTGCTAAGGAAACTTACAAATAAAATACAGGATGAAAGTCAAAATCAAAATGCATTCGGCATTACTCTGAATGAGATTCTGTATATTTAATGCAAAATAGCTGTCGCTGCGATCATCGATGTATTCTCTCTCTTTGTATATATATATATATTTGTATATATATATATATATATTGATATATATATATATATATAATTTATTTACTAAATAATATTGATTAATTGATGATATTATCTCCTAAGTTTAATTAAAGTAGAATGATCTTAAAAAAGTGAATCCATACTAGTAAGTTATATTTTGAAAGATGTTTTGAAGTAACTTGAACGTAAAATGTTAATAATGTTTTAACAGGGACTGGAATTAAATCATCATGAAGAACAAAATTTCAATTTTAAAAGGAATAAATTAAAGGCAAGAATTAAATTAAATGCATGTAATCATTGTCATTGATCGGAAATTAGTTGACTTTTCAAGGGGAACAAACCAACTCCCGTTCAATGAACAATAATTAATAAATAAATACGAAGGTGTTTCGTCTTTACTCGAGTTATAAGGCTAAGCCAAACCGGCAATTCAATTCAGGCCAAATATTTCCGTGAATAGAAGGGATTATGAACCAATGCTGATATTTAAAGAACTCATTCCTATGAAGCATTTTAGCCAATTCAATTTTGAGTGAAAAGCAATTTCTGCAGTGAATTTCGAAAAAACTCGAGTAACCGTCCCCGACACCCTCGTATTTATGCATTTGAATTCAATATTATTTGTAAAAATTAAACATTGGAAATTGTCATTATGAAATAGAATTCAAAGTATAAAGTTGAAATAAACATTAGAAGATTACAAAATATAAGATAAATAATGCAAACTTTGTAAAAACAAATAAAAAATAATATAAAAATAAAAAATATAATTAGAAAAGTAAATGTAAAGGAAGATATAAAGGCCAGAAAAAGTATTAATTCAAATGCATAAACACGAGGGTGTCGGGGGACGGTTTCTCGAGTTTTTTCGAAATTCACTGCAGAAATTGCTTTTCACTCAAAATTGAATTGGCTAAAATGCTTCATAGGAATAAGTCCTTTGAATATCAGCATTGGTTCATAATCCCTTCTATTCACGGAAATATTTGGCCTGAATTGAATTGCCGGTTTGGCTTAGCCTTATAGCTCGAGTAAAGACGAAACACCTTCGTATTTATTTATTAATTATTGTTCATTGAACGGGAGTTGGTTTGTTCCCCTTGAAAAGTCAACTAATTTCCGATCAATGACAATGATTACATGCATTTAATTTAATTCTTGCCTTTAATTTATTCCTTTTAAAATTGAAATTTTGTTCTTCTTGATGATTTAATTCCATTTTCTTTAAAACATTATTAACATTTTACTTTCAAGTTACTTCAAAACATCTTTCAAAATATAACTTACCAGTATGGATTCACTCTTTTAAAATAATTCTACTTTAATTAAACTTAGGAGATAATATAATCAATTAATCAATATTGTTTAGGAAGTAAATTTATATATATATATATATACCTGTATATTGTTGTTTATAGTGTATGCATTTTATGTATTGTTGTTTGTCTTTAAGTGGTTACCTGCTAAATGAGCATACTTGATGTAAGTGAAACAAAATTATTTTAGTCGTGCTTTCCTCAAGCTTAACAAAATAGATAACGCCCGACCGCCATAGTGGTTAATGACTCTGAATGCCGTAGGGCACATGTTCGAATCTAGGAGAAGGTATGTTTGTAAATGTATGGTGTCTGTGCGGCATACGGGTACTCTAATTTACGCGGCGAGCTGAAGAGCTCTTGATAAGTTGATGATAGGGAAAGAGGGGTGGAAGACCCTTGGACCCATCCTCCAGGGTGCTGTTTCTTTCAAAACTGGGGGGGGGGGATAGCTCAAGTCAGGCTGCTACTTACAATTCTCAAGGTTCTTGACAACGGGAAGCGCATTTGACTACTTGCCATGATGAATGTCGTGGGCTTGTGCTGACCATTATCAAACAAGTGAGACTGGTGACAGTAACAACAAAGTAGATGAACATGGAATGCTAACTTAATCACATGTGAAAACAAACGTAAGATGGATAATGATTAACTTGACTGGCAAAAAATGCGTTACTTCAGGTCTATGTTGCCGTTACATTATGTTGCCAAGTACCTGACAGCAATTCCACGTGTCTCAGTAAATGCTGTCCGGGAAACTCTGCAAGATTTGTATCCTAATCTATTCTTCGACAGCAATATTCCATGCATTAAATCGCCGCGCCAAGCTGGAGAAAATGACGGCTATTGGCCACGTCGCAGATCGACACACACCCTGAAAAACCACATCAGTAGGATACAAAGTCTTCGTAGATTGTAGATCGTCACTCTGGCAATAGAGCCATCGGCCGCTTAATGACCTTCACTTCCATATGTCGCGTAGTCCCATGGTAGTCACGTATTAAAAGAAATGGGTACCCCAAAAGAAAATTAAAAAGGGACATATAATTGAGAAAAGAAACGAGTTCCATCAGAATATGTCCATTCTTCAAGAGCGAGTCCCGAAACCACAGCAATAGGTTGTGAGGACGACTGTGAGCTTTATGGCTCGGGCATTCCTTGATGTCTTGAAAAGGTGAGTTATTGTTCTATTTCCGAGAAGGAGATCATCATTTCGATGGCTTTAAATCCTATAATTAATTTTCCGGCTGGTATTTTGGTGTTCTTTATTGAAGGATTGTTATCATTATATTTTGAAGGAATTTCATTGTGCTTTTATCTTCAAAGATTTCCGTGATTCGATTAAAGTCATCTTTGTAGTTTTCTAAATTCTTCTGAAGTATTTCGCTGTAGATAATACAACTAAATTTAGTGAAATAGTGAAAACACTAAAACAAAATCTCATTAAAACTAATCTTACTAAAACAAAATTTCCACTCTATTCTTTTTTTTTTTTTTTTTTTTTTTAGTGAGATTTGGGGTGTTTTTTGTTCTTCTCCTCAGATTTTTGGATTTGGAAATCTCTTCTGATATTTTTTTACAAGCGTAGTGGGAAATATCGTGATCCACATTACAAAAATGCATTTAGGCTTATCTTCGGATTTTTAAATCACATAGCGAACTGCTGTGATTTTTTTCCCACATTTGTGATATCTTTGGGTACTGTCACATTTGTGTTGGGTGAGTCCAAATCGTTGGCATCTATGGCAGTGCGTCAGACTTTTGCTTTTTTTAAAATTTTATTTATTTATTTTTTTATGGTTCAATGTGTACGTTAAAACTGAATATGTTATTAAGGTTATGGATAGCATTTCCTTTTTTGGATTGGGTGAGCTCAATAACATAGACGGAAAGCTTGATTCAAGTATCTTCAATTTTCCGCGTGAATTGCTTTACTTTAATCACAGAGAATTTCCTGTCTGTAAGGATTTGAAACTAAGCATCTTCGATAATAGAATTCGGTAAATTTTTAATTACAATTTTGATCGTCTTTAAATTGTCAAGCTGATGTGTGTGGAAATTAATTTTATTTTTCTGTATAAAGTTTACGGTGTTTCGGCAGTAGTCTATTTCCTTCGTGTAAAGATCTCATCTCTGCTTCGTATTCTTGTTCGCATATTTCTCCTAAGAATTCGTCAAGTGAGATACACTCAATGTCCTCTTGTGAAATAACAATGGGAGGAATCTTATTTTTACTTTGGTTATCAGAATGTATTTTTTTATCTGTTTCTGTAGCATCATTTATGTTATGCTGAAGTTTTTCCAAAGGGTTTTCTTTTGCGATATTTCCATATAATGATTACTGATATCCAGTTGATTACCAGTCTTGTTTGGGATAATCCAGTTTGCGTCGTGAGTTTTAGTTCCTTCCATTTTTGAATTACAGGGATTTACTTTAACATTGTCGGAATTTTCATGTAAGTTAATTTCTCCCCCCTTCTAGTATGCCTTCGTGAAGTAACAGTTAGCACACTCGGCGTGTATTCGAGAGGTCCAGGTTCCAGTCCCGTGAGAGTATTGCTCATTTTCCACGTCTCCTGCTTCAAATTAACCTAATGTCTCTACAGCGGCGCCCGAACTTAAAAGTGGTGAATGATGATTATTCACCACCAGGGCGACTGGGAATTAGGCGACTGCGTCCCCTAATCCCCAGTCGCCCTTTAAAATATTTTCTCCTCCTTCCAGCATGTCTTCATGGTGTAACGGTTAGCACACTTGGCGCGTATTCGAGAGGTCCAGGTAAGTGTCTCGGCGAAAGCATTGCTTATTTTCCACGTCTCCTACTTCAAAAATCCTTATGTCTCTACAAGTTTTGTTGAAATCCAAGAAACTGTTTGTAAGTTGGAAATTATAGTTACCAACAGTTAATAATATATTTATTATTAACTATTGGTAACTATAAAATTATTTGTAAAATCTATAATTTGAATATTATGTTTTTTTAATTAATTTAAAATTTTATTAAAAAAATTATAATTTTCTTTCACGGTCATATTTTTTATCCGAGTGAATACTTTGCAATAGATTCGGATCATTTATTAAAATGTCGTGAAATTTCTTTTATGAATTAGTCAAATTATATTTTACGCTTAATATAGATTGTAAAGTTTTAATGTTCAACTGCGTTTTTTTATAGTCCATATTTTATTGATACTAGAAAAGAACACGTTCTGTTGCTGCACTTGTTCCTGGAAGGGAGAGCGCGTGTTCTACAATTTTCAAAGTATTTTCATAAGGAATATTATTCTGTTTAAAAATGAAGGAATAACTCCGTCCATTTTTTGTGTTTCCACATTTGCAGACAACCAACATTTAATATTTTCTTCAGTAACGTATCTTTTTACCAATGACACCTCATCAAAAGATTATTTTCGCAAATATTATTTTTCGGAAAATGGTTACTAATATATTAAAAAGATTTTTCCACATATTCCCATAAATCTCCTTTTTAATGTCACCCAATGAAAATTTTGAATATCCTCGAATTGAACTGTCCGTTCTTCAAGATATTCCAAGCAGTTATTATAAAAATTTTTGACTTCAGAAAATCAGGTCGTTTAATGGCACCTTGTTCTTCCAACCTAGTGATGTTCTTTCGAATAACTAAAGGAACGTTATCGCTATCAATTCTTTCTCGCAATTTTGTTTTTAGATTATTGATTTCATTTGACACTTCCGTAATTGAAATTTTGTCCCCTTCAATAATTTTTACAGCATTGTGAAATAATGTAGCTTGGCTGTGGATGAACTGAAGTCAAATTTGTGATGTCTCATTTTCAAAAAAGAGCTGCAATACTCTTGGACATTTATCTTATGATAAAAAGTATGATTTTAATGGCTCGTGTGTTTTTAAAATATTTTCTACAGCTGGTAAAAGAGCTAGGCATCGTGTTTTGCTGCAACCAATAACTCTTTTATATTCGATTTCTGCGCTTTCACAAAAATCCTTCAAACTTTCAACACCCACAGTATATGTATAAAAATACGAATAAATTTTTGCAATAATATTTTTAAGATCTACTGGAAGTCAGTCAGATGTTGTTTGAATAGTACTGTGTAGAATGTGCGCTGCACAAAACCTACTCCAATAATGTTTTTGTTCAAATGTTCGTTAATTTTGTAAAAACGTTATTGATGCCTCTTCTAGCTTTTCCATCAAAATTTGCGTTAGTGTTATCCTCATAAAAGGCAATAATTTTATCGTTCAAATTACTCTTTTTTTTAATAGTACTTATTGAATCAAAAATTATTTATGAAGTTTCACCCGGCAATGAAACAAAATCTAATATTCTAATTTTAATTCCTGTTTCTGGATGAAAAAGTCTAACAATTGTGGGATATAATTTTAAATCTTGGAACCATCATAATATATGGATATAAATGTGCATTTATCTAATTCTTTTTGCAATTGTGAAAACGAATATAGTGAAAAAACATTAGAAATAATTGCTTTGACTTTTGTCCTTGTTTATGGAAATTTTTTGTCCTACAATGTTTAGATCATTTGCGACGTACAATCAATTGATCTAAAACTTTAATTGTGGTTTATGGTGTGTAAAGCAAATAGCCCTTCAGCTAATGCTAGTTGTTCCTCCGTTAACAATACATATTCCTTGAAGAGACGTAACGAAAATGATAGAACACCACCGAGTAAATCTAACTCGTTACATTGCCTAATTTAGTTTACTCTGCGTGCATTTTATGTGTTTTTTTTTATTTCTTTATATTCACTATAATAATTAATAAATAATAAGTAATACATTTTTACAGTACATTTAAAATAAGAAATGCAGATGTGTTCTAAAAAGCGGGACATTTTGAAAATCGGCGGGACGCGAGACAGTCCTCCAAAAAGAGGGAATGTCCCGCCAAAATAGGGACGTGTGGTCACTTTACCGAGAGTAAAGTGTCTGTCATTTTATCACAAGCGAGAAACATACATATATTTATGCAGATTCTTCACCTTTTAATTTCTTTAAATATAATAAAGGTCTGTAATATTTGGTGGCAAGAGTTTGAAAAGTGAATCAACGCAAAATGCCAAAACGAAAAAAGTAGCTCTTCCAGGCTAACAACAACAACAGCCATATCTATATATACTCACCTCTTACCGGCTTAAAATTCCTTATCCGACCTTTATTTTTGCAGTCGTTGGTTGTAGTTATATAACTTCCGATTACAGAAGTGTTTTAAATGACGAAGATATTCGTGTTATTCGTGTTTAGGCAAATTTAAATTTAAAAAAAAAAGTTAGTTTTCGGCAAATAAGGAAATCTATAATCCCCCGGTTGCTATACGTATATTTGGTGAAGTTTTATATTCGTTATGAAAACATAAAATTATAAGAAGTTTCATTCTCATAGGACAAAAATGACCGAGATAATTAATTTCAAAATTTGAAATTTTTTATTCCGTTTTCAACTTGGCTGGAGAGATCGGCAAATTAAATTGAGAATAATTCCAGGAAATAAGTTTAACTGAAGTGCAGGAAAAACTGTGTATAATTTAGTATGTTGTACAAGGAACTCATGTGGTGTCCACATCAGATTTTTTAAGCTATTGTATAAGCAATTTTAGTCATAACACGACTAACAATATAGAATTTAAAAAACTAATTAGTTTAATAAAACGTTTAATTATGCATTATAAATTTTCCTCCGTATATTAAAAAATTATTTTAAATACAGTAAAAAATATTTTAAAGAAAACCTAATCGAAAAGAAATAGAGATTTGATTAAATAAATAATGATGAACCTTGATTAAATTAACTAATTAAAAAAATCAGTAAAAGGTACCCAGTCTTATGAATTATCTCTCAGAAAATGTGCGCCCCGTCGCGTTCTAATTCGGCGCGCATCCGACGGAGTGTTAATAATGATACATTATATCATTTTTTATGAAGGGGTTTCCTCAAACATAAATATTATTTCAAGGGTTCTGCAAGAATAGAAATAATCAGACCTTTCTGTTAACTAATAAATACGGTACACATCTAAAATCTTACTCTTTTCGAAAAAATTTCCACAATAAAATATCTTTTGTAACAAACTCCATCATTTTGTGATTGGGGGGGGGGAAGTAACCGTAAAAGATCCTCAGTGGGTCGGGTGGCGTCAGCGAGACGAAGAAAACCGCCGTTCGAAAACTTGGTCGGCGAATTTTTCTCTTGCAGACAAAGCGCGAAAACAAGAGGTGGAGGGGAGATAAAAAAAGGAAGGAGGGGGGGACTTTTAGCTTTAGGAAAAGAAAAAAAAAAGAAAACGTCTGGCATCTGACAACCCCTACATTGGTCATGTAGGAAGTGGATGACTCCTCGGTGTCTGTTTCGCTGCCATGGAGTCAAAAGAAAGAAATTTCAGCATGAAAACGTTAACGCTGTTTACATTTTAATTAATATTGTATTTTATCGCCGAAACTGGAATATTCTATCGAACTTATTTTTTTTTAGCATTTTTAACATGCTATTGTTTTTAGTTTCCTCTAAAATCATACAATTCATAAACAGAAGATATTGCCAATCGACGATAAATGCTCTTTAGGTCATGGGTTCCCAAAGCTTTTAGCCCAAAGGGCGTTAGTCAGAAGGGCTATTAATTTCGCTTTGACATTTTGCGTCGAAAACTTTAAATGTCCGTTTCACTTTTCAAATTGTTGCCACCAAATATGATCGCCCCTGTGTTATATTTAAAGAAATTAAATAATGAAGAATCTGCATAAATGTATGTATGTTTCTCTCTTGTGATAAAACAACGGTACCTAGAGACATCAAATTTTGAATAACGTAATTCTCCACCTAATATGGGCATCTGGAAGCCCTAATTTGGAATTTGTTTTATTATCGATTTCCTATTTTGTAACATTTTAACGAATTTTTAATTAAAGAACTCAACAATTTCAAAGCCAGCAATGGCAACACTCTGTAGGGAAAAAAAAAAAAAAAAATCTCCCGCGCTAGGCTGTGTATCGGAAATTCAAAAGATGCGCTAATTTTAAAACTATTTTGCGATATTGCTGTTGAATGTAACTTTATGGTTGAAGTGAGAAGAATATGATATTTAATAAATAAAAGTAACACACAAAACGTTAAAAAAACGCCTTTTGGAGATAATATAAAATCCGAACGCTTTCACAGATTCTTTTCTTTTTTTGTCGCGCCTCCCTACTGCCAAAAAGCAAACTTCCCGGCCGTCTTGCCTAATAATAATATCTACCTATAAGGGTAGTAAGAACAAAAAACATAATTTATAAAGGTTTTATTATAGAAATATACTGTTTCAGACACATATGGCAAGAGAACAGATAAATCATCGAGACCGATGTGCTTGCATTTTTTTGACAAGATATTCAATTCTTGGTTGAATGGGAGAAAATGCGCAACGGAAATCACTAGCAATATTGTACTAGTTTTGTTTCTATACTTCGTTTTCATTGCTACAACTGTTGTAAACGCTCTTTCGCACAAATAAGTGCTTGAAAACGTAAGTAGAGCTATAGTGCTTGTTCTGCTAGCAGAGCAGGATTTATGTATAAGTTGCAAAAGCTATAGCTTAGGCCCCCCAAACAAAAATTAAAATATAGTATAAATATAGTACTAAAAAAAGCCCCCCCCCAAAAAAAAACAATTTGAAAGGTTTCAGATTTTAAATTACCCCCAAAGGGGCATTTTTTACCGTTTTGTGTGCTACCTTTATTTATTAAATATCATGTTCTTTGCACTTAAACCATAGAATTCAATTCAGTAGCAATGTCGCAAAATAATTTTAAAATGAGCATATCTTTAGAATTTCGGATACACGGTTCCACTCCCGCTGGAGATAGAAATGTTTTCTTTTAAATCGTTGAGTTGATTACTCAAAAATTCGTTAAAGTTTTACAAAATATGAAATCGATAATAAAACAAATTCCAAATTTCAAATTTGGTCTTCCACATGCCCATATTCGTAGGAGGATTACGTCATTCAAAATTCGATAGCTCTCGTTGTTTTATCACAATGCGAGAAATATGCATACATTTATATAGATTTTTCATTATTTAATTTCTTCAAATATTCTAACATTTGGTTGAAACAGTTTGAAAAGTGAAACGGACATTTATAGTGATTCAACGCAAGATCGCAAAACGAAAACAATAGTCCTTCAGGGACAAAGCCCCTTTGGACTAAATATAGTATAAGAGACTTATAAAGAGTCCCATATCTGACATAGCTTAGGGCTTTATCTAGTCTTAATCCGGCCTTTTCTGCTGGGATAAACTTTTTGAGATATTCCGCCTAAAATAATGGCTTTTCCATCTTCTCAGAGTTATATTTGGTTGCACAATCACTTTTAATTTCCAAACTTGCTCTAGTAAAGTTTGTGGTAGCACATCTATGTCAGCGTGAAAAGGATCCATTGCAATTCTATAAATATTTTTATAACACGAGTTGGAGAAGTAACGTTTGAATTTATCAGTGAGCGGCTGCAGATGATTTAATATTTTATTTTTACCATCAGCATCCTTAAAAACCTCCTTAAAGCGTCCTTCTTCTAGGATTCCAAATTATTTGAGGAAGCAAAAATAATCGTGGGCTAAGTTTCACGTTCCAAGTGTTGCAACTTATTAGTATACGCTGTGATGGCATCCCGGTGAGAAATTACGTTCGAAATCTCCACCTTCTAATTTGAAATTCAGTGAGTTAAGTGAATCGAAAATATCTGACAGCTAAGGCAATACAGGTTGAACACATGTAGTTTGAGCAGTAAGCTTAAACACTTGGCTTTAAGAATTTCACATACAATTCAGTTTGATTTTGAATTTGCAAAAACTGAATCACTTCATCTCAAAGTTCAAAAAATCTTGCTAACATATTTCCTTTTGTCAGCCAGCGTACTTCTGTATGAAATAACAGTGTTTTATGTTCTATTTCCAAATCTTTACAAAGCCAATGAAAACTAGAGTATTTAAAGCACTCTTTTTTGGAAGTGTCTTAGCTGCCAAGGCTTGACGGTGTGTAATACTGGGATTTTTTTCTCTGACCATCTGTCCGAATCCTGAGCGAGATCCAAGCATTGACATAGCGCCGTCTGTGTATACGCCTATCAGCTTTTGCCATGACAGTTCTTTTGCAAAAGAATTCAGAGATCAGTCATTATTTGAATTGCTTTTGAAGCAGTCGTTAACTCTGTAGAAAACAGTATCTCGTTTTTAATTGTTTCATTTTGTATAAACCGAACAAAAAGTAACAGTTGACAACATTTTGCAACATCTGCACCCTCGTCCTACTGTATTGAGAAAGAATTTGATTTTTTCACGGCCTGCATTAGCTATTTTAGCACTGATTTTGTGTTTCTTGCCATATCATCGATGCGGCGTTTCACAGTGTTGTCAGAAAGCAGTATTGGTGAAAGCTTTCTAATCCAACAGCAATATCAGCTGCTTTCAACAAGCAAGGTTTTGACGAGTGTTTCTCCGATAATATTATTTTTCTTGGCCTTTGCGATGAATAGGGATAACTCTTACAAAGCTTCCAGCGCTTTTCAGATGACTGAGCAAAGGATCTAGTATTATCCAATTTCAGACGTTCCAGATTTGCTCATTTTGCAGCAAAAAGCTCCTTCGGCTTGTTTTTTAACTCGCTATGTTTTGTCGACGAATGCCGATTCAGACGAGAAGGTCTGAGATAGCATCATTGCTGAATACTTCGTAACAAATAATACGCTACAATAATACGCCGAACAAATATTAATTTAGAAGTCAAAAAACAAAAATCAGCGTTATATTTTCAAATTTTCACAGGATTAGTTTCGATGGTTTTACTGAAACGTCATCCTCAGCTGCAAAAGCACAAAATGCATTCTGCACCATTTTGCGGTTTTTGCCCATTTGGCGCTTTTGTAGCTGAGGATGATGGCTCGGTAAAACCATCAAAACTGATCCTATGAAAATTTGAAAATATAACGCTGATTTTTGTTGTTTGACTTCTAAATTAAATAACACGCTGGCGGTTGGTCTATATCTTTTTCTTGCACAGGAAAAAAAAAAAAAAAAAAACGTATTTAATATAATCATCACTATATTTGAGTTTTTTTTCACCGGACTCATAACAAGGGAAAACAAAATAACTTAACAAGTCGACAATTTATTTTCGCATTAAAAGTGCACGTTACTTGTGTATCCAGGACTCACACAGAAAGGTATCACAGAACTCTCGAACAAGCGTGACCTTCCACCTGGGACAACGGCTAAACTACTACGGCAAAGGTATTAAGGATGGATCTGCTTCGACAGCTATTCTCCGGTTCGCATGCGCAAAAATGTATTAAGGCTGGATGAATAGCCCCTGCAAAGTAAACGTGGAGTATATTTTTCCCTCTGCGGCCCGATGAAGGCACTCCTGCTATAGTCAAGCTTTCGTTCTTAACATACACGTTCTTTGGCCCAACTAAGAGTCGAGCGCAGAGCGGTGGCGTGATGCAGGTGGTGTGGTGAGCACGAGTGGCAAAGCAGCGGTAAATATGGCTCCGGAAGCTAGGACAAATTGCTATTTCCTCGCGCGTAATTTTCTCTCTCTTTTTTTTTTTTCTAACTTTATCGTTCGAAAATCGAGAAGGAACAACTGATAAGAAATGTTTGATTTCCTACGGACGTGGCCGCAGTAAGAGCATAACAAGTGAAAAGTTTTTTTTTTTTTTTTTTTTAAATTTTTATTTCTAGTTAAGACCACGAAGAATCACAAGGCGGGCAAATGGGATCAGGCATTTCAAGCGATCCTATTTGCCCACTTTGTGATTCTGGAGAAGAAATGAACCGGGCCACATGCTCCGATGTGAGGCTGTTCATGGCCTTACAGAAGAGTCGAGATACTACAAATGAAAATTAGTCATGGATAAGCTACACATAACTATCACAATATTATTTCTTTAAAATAAACCTATATTCCAGTAAAAATACCTAATTATAGCTTCACGCTACCTAATAAGGCATCTTCAATTCTACTTCCTTGTAACTGGAATATTGTCCGTATTTATTGTTGCCTTTGCTACTACTACTTAAGTCGGAAATCATTCATATATTAGTTGATAAAGTGTATCCCACTCCGCGAAATAATAAACTGAATGTTAGTTCGTGTTTGCTTCGCTAAGACGGGTCTGTTCTTGTATAAGTACGGCTGGCATAAGCTTCAAGAGTTAAGAGGGAAATGTTCGGCGCGATCTTTGCAGGTATAAAAAAACCACCGCTTCATGAATGAATTCGTTTTAAAATTCCGAGGCGTTCGTTCTTTGAACCCGTTGAGAAAGGGGAAAATTACGAGAATATTTTTTTTAATTTTCAGAACCCGGCGTTCAAAAACTAGAGAGGCGTGGTAATTGTTAATCAGCTGTCACATTTTGTGGTTAAAAAAGAGCTAGTTGAAGTTCATTTTAGCATTTACGCTGAGTGTGATTTGGGAGTTTACGATATTTCTCGTGCGCTATGGAGGAACTGCTTAATATCGGCTGCATTCTCCTTGAAATTATTTGCAGTTATTTATTGTGCTATTTGTCGTTAATTTTACTCATAAACTGCCAATTTCTTTCAGCTTATCTGGAGTAATTGTTTAAAGACACATCGGCGCACCCACAGCCCACAACAATACATACGTGAAATGGTTTGAAAGCGCTTTTATTTAACTTAGTCTTCCTCTAAAAATTATATGCGCCTGCTTTAACTGTGTACCCGAGGCACATTTCATTGTGTACCCGATAACATCAGAAGATAATGTTGAAAGAATTCCATAATCTTTTATTCGTAGCCCACAAAAATTCATTTCGTTCCATAATCAATAGATTAATCTTCCTAAATCAACCGTGTATGACGTCATGCTTGAAAAACTCAGATTATGTCCCTATAAAACTAGCTGTTACATTCAATCGATGCTCAGGACAAAGAAGCATAAGATTACTTGCGCTGTTAGTAAGGTACAGAGACTTGACAATAAACAAGAATTTATTAAAAGTATCGTTTTCTGGGATGAAGTCGAGTTCCGTGTAAATGGCTGCATATATTGCCACTTTAGTGCAATTTAGAGCTCCAAAAATCTGAGCGTGACTCATGAACATATTCGATATTTTATCATGATCAATGTCCCACGTTGCAACTAAATAAGTAACAAGATCTACAACGTCGTTTTTAACGTGTAATTGGACATGCTACAGATCTCTATGTTCCGTCAGATCGAGCAAATGGGAAACACCGAGTTGTTGACCTTCTATTAACAAGATAAAACACTGCGCCATTTTGAGCAGATTCACTGCGATTCATGTGCGAAAACTGCGAAATTGAGTCGCACATGAATCGCAAAACACTGCGATTCATGTGCGACTCAAGTTGAATAGAGTTGCAGATCTTCTATCAACAAGATACAACACCACGCCATTTTACTATTCATGTACGAGACAATTTGAATTGCAGATTTCCAGGAGGGTGGATTAGTTGAAGTAAAAGTAGACCTATTCCATTGTCTGTTAAGGCTCCGTTTAGACGGGGTTATAAATGTCATAACTGGTTTAAGCCGAGCATCGTTGCTAGGAAACCAGACCTTGCTACTTTACAAAAACTGGTTTAGGGGTTTTGGCATAATGTCCGACTTATACCGACTTGGTATAGGAGTTGACCAATCAGAGCGAACGCGCGAAACCTACTAAGTGGGAAAGCTCTAGACACATCCAAGCATGCACAAATGTAGCTTCTCTAATTGGGTACTGCTCACATGTGTCTCAGGAACAAAATTTTATAATGAAATAATTCATATCTGGACCACCTTAAAGAATGATTCACAAAGGCAATAGCAAATAACATAGTGTACATTCTTGCTAGAGTATGGATCGAAATTGAATATGACTGTAATGTTTCTCTTGTTGTTACGCATATTAAAATTCATTAATTTCGTTCATGATCTTTTTTTAGTAATTTAAATAAAAACCTTTTCATTCGATTTTTCGATTTCACGCTCTACACAATCCACAGAGACGTCATGAAATCCTACCATTCATTCTCGAAGACCCTGCAGATTTAAACCTGTTTTTATGTTCAGGCTTTTAAACTCAATATACAATTTCGAACTTGAGATTCGTAGATGACAATTTAATATACATATATTTAATACAGATGAACAAGAAGAAATTTACACTTTATTGAAATAAATAAAAGTTTCCACAGCAAGGTAACTGCTTATATGTAGCTCAAGGAGACCAACAGAGAGAAAGCAAATTCTAATTCACACTCGAAAAATACCACAGATCCCCAAAATCATTCACAGAGCAAATTCTATTGCAGTAATGGGTAAGCAGGAGCACACATGTGACTTTGAAGTGAACTATTCAGTTGACTAATCGGAATTCATTGAACTAATTGCTGAAAAGTAGCCGTATTTATGAGGTTTCCTAGAATTTCTAGAAACTTTGGGAAAAATCATTCCAAGTGCTTCCAAAATGCGCTTCACGGAAGCTTCCAGAATGTCAGCAAGTTAGCAAGAAAACATCAGTTGTTGCTAAGACATGTCCCGAGAGTTTATGCTCAAGTTTCCTGTTTTAAATGAGCTGTCTTTATAATTCAAACACCGATCGACACGGAATAACAAGATTTATAATATTATAAGGTATTTCTCCCACCTTCTTGGCATGCCTTTGTGGTGTAGAGGTCCGCATGCTCGACGCCTATTCGAGAGGTCCGTGGCTCGAGTTCCGGCGAGGGCATTGCTCATTTTTCATCTCTCCTTCTTCGAAATAACCTAATGTCTCTACAATAGAATAGAGGGAAAAAGTCCTTACAAGCATAACACATGGCCATAGATTTGAATAAACAAAAATACACGGTGAAGGTATTACGTTAAATGCACCCAATAAAAAATAAACGAAAACAATTCCTAACATGAGGACTATGAGATCATATAAAAACAAACTAATATAAAATAGGAATTATTATTTAAATACGGGTGCAGCATTACGTTTTTAATACTTATTTTTTATTCATACAACTTTCCGTTGAAAATGAAATGCAGAATTTAATTTTATCAGTTGGCAGAAGCAGGTATCCGAACGTTTTCTTCTTGGGATGTCTCAATCTCCTCCGACTGCTGAGGATAACATTCTGTTGCCTGGCAGAGAGCATCCATTACTTCGATGTATGTGAACCCAAATCTTTTTCTTTCATTAATCCTTGAAAAATCAAAATAAAACCTCCTTCAAAATAACGCGATGCTAAAACAAAATGCTTTAAATGTTTAATACTTCTTCGAAAACCAGTCTATTTAACTCGATTTGAATTTGAGACTTTAAATATTTATTTTCTTTCCGCACTGTTTGTGATCGCAGTAAAATATTTTGAAGTGAGTGTGATAAAATATTCAAAAGGAAACTGCCATAAAATATTCAAAGTGCTAACTTTTCAAAAATACGGTGAACGGAATTATTGAAGCTAAAAATAAAAGTGTTTTAAATATTGTAGAAGGATAAAACTTCAGTTCATTTTGCCTCCATCTGAAGAATATTTATTAAGTAAAACTTTTGGCATTTTCCTATTTATATCGTTTCGCGTTTAAGAAGAACACATCGTTTTTGGAAATATTCATATTGTCAAGTTAATATTTGTTTACGGTTTAAACGCACGTCTAAATATTTGTTATCTATTATTATTAATCTGCATTGATATATGTTTGAATGTATATTCTCGCATTGCGGAAAAAGTGTGAACAGTTATTAATGTGAAATTTAACACACTGAATGTGTACAAATGCAAGTTAGGAAAATTCACTTTGAATAAAACTGTGCATGGCTATTATTGTAGAAACTGCAATAAAAAGTGTTTTAAATATTAAGACTTCTACTGTTTACATATATAATTATGCTTATATTTAATGTAACTTCGCAAATAAATTTGCTCAAGAAATTCATGATGCTTTAATTATCTTGTTACAGGAAATTGCGTGGCAAAACATTTTCAACCATCTTGCTTAAAGCGCGGCAGAGATCATGCGAAACGACAAAAATACTGCTGGAAGCCCATTAGTCCATTATCGAAATCACTCGCTCGGTGGCGATACGGATGTGCACTTCCGAAATATGCACACCGGAACGATGGAAGGAGAAAGATTTCTGCTGCAATACGCTGGCTCACACGATTGGATATGGGGTGCAATTTCTAGCCAAAAATCCGGTGCATATGGAGTGTGATTTTCAACTACCCTCCATATTCACCGGATTTGTGCAGAATGACTTCTTTTTTATTCCCGAAAATCAAACTTCACATGAAGGATCAACGTTATGACAACGTAACCGACACTGGACCCATACTGATACGCAAGTTGAATAACACACCAAAAAAGGATTTTGCTTGCATTTCAAATGGTTGTATGAAAGTTCTGTACTTCGCACTGATGCATGAGACAGTATAGAACACCTGAAATATTAAATTCTTCATCTTAAGTGCTCTCTAGTTTTCATTATCCAGTTTCGGAACTTTTGGACAGACTGTGTATATCTTTCGGTAGCCAACAAGGGTAAGTAATTTGATAGTAATGAGGATGAGGCATCAAGTATATTGTTACGAAATGGCTAGCTGTGGCAAGATAGCTTCACCGCAAGGCGACTTTAGGGTTGCCAGAAAATGTCAAGGGAAGGCAGGGTTGCGAGATTCGTCGCAAAATCGCCCATTTGGCTACAAAGTTGGCGATATGCCATAGACGGATGGAGAACCTTCTGGTACGAATTCTTACCGGTTTGGCCCAGAATGTTCTCGAACGCAAGCCAAAAGCTATATAAACCCTGCTGTTACGCGAACAGTCAGTCAGTCTAGTGAGAGTCAGTCAGTGCTTAGTCCATCGAGTTGAGCGTCAGTCTAATCGCGAGTTGGTGTATCGTTGAGGCTATGGAGTGTATCGTCTAGCGCTTCGCGAGCTCTAGCGTAAAGAGTCTGGAGAGTAGGTAGTGTTCCGAGAACGACTGAACCGTGTTGGGAGCTGTACTCTGGTGCTTTGCCATGAAGCTGTCTTCACCGTTATAGCCTGATTGGCTGAAAGCTGTGCGTTTCGAAGACTGTAGACGTGTTTTTGGAGCCGTTCTGAGTAATACTTGCTAATAAATTGTGTTCTGATACTTCATCAAGTTCTGTCATCGTTATTCACTCCAAATCCACGAACCCGTACAAAAACGGCAACAGCACATACAATTCTGAATGCAATATTGACCTTTATATCGGTCTTTGAGTGTTTGGTGTACGCTTTATACGCGATCATAACGCTATCAAACGAAAGACTGTGATCACTTCATGTAATAATGCGAAAAAGATCCGTAACTTACATAAGAACATCTCCAATTATCCTTGCTCCTGTAGTCAAAAAGAGTCCTGTTTTCTAGTCAGTTGCATTTCTTTCAAACAAGATCTCGGTTTTATCAATGCAGAAGCCCCCTTTGCAATTACGTCCCCTCAAATCGTTCCACCACCATTCCAACTTGAAAGCGGAAACTTTAAAAAAGTAAAATAAATAAATAAAAATAAAAGGGGAAAAAAAAAAGCACGTTTTTGTAGCAAGACCGTCTTAAACTGTAACACAATTGTTCCAGATTTTTTCCTATTCCCTTCTTTCCAATCTATCCCTAATACCACCTACCTTCGAAAAGAATAAAAAAGTGACCAAATGGGAGGGGGAGAGTAGAAGAAGAGGGGAAAAATGTAGGATTTTCCGACTTTCCCAGAAAAGAAGTACTTTTTGAAGTGAAGCGGCGGTGTTTGGTGCTCTTACACAAATCAGCCAACCGTGTTGCCATCACAGCCGAGTCCCACGTCTAAGCAGTTACAGAAGAAGAGCGAAAAGCAAAAAATACGAGGGAAGGGAAGATAAAAAGGTAGCAGAAAAACAAAATAAAATAAAAATAACAAAAAGCTCATCTCATCGCGAATAACGAATGGAAATTATATATTTATAAAGCGCTTCGTCTGGGCTTTTCCCGCTTTTTTTCAAAGACGCCTTTGAGAATATCGCTGTGGTAATAAATTATTCTTCACCCAACATGTAAATACAATTTGACTTAAGCGTGCGAGTTTTTCGTACGAGTTTCCCACTGTTACGAGGTGTCTCGTTTTGGGTTTTCGTTAAAGAGGCGTTATTATGGCGGTGCATCGGATTTTGCGGTTCTGGTTTCGAGACGGATCTAGACAGGGATTACGGTCACGCCTCGGGATTTTCTTAAGCCATTCTTTTATTTTTAGTTACTTATTTTTGTCACTTTTTGCGCAAATTGGGGGTAATTAACCTGTTTCGAGAGATTGGCACTATATTCCAGACTGGCACTGGATTAGTGAACTAGTATTGCACTTTTCGCGAAAATGAACGCGTCAAAATTATACCTGTAAATATGATAATGCTTCGGTCATTGCACGTTTAATTTTTTTACGCGCCATATTTAGTTACAACTAAAATTTAAAAAGTTATATTTTAAAATCCGAAAATAAAAATTAAAAAAAAAAAAAATCTGAAAGCCTTTTAGATTTTTTTTTTTTAATTTAATAAAAAAAATATTAAATAGCATGTTATAAACTTAAACCATAACTTAAACCACACTTAACCATAAAATTCAATTAACTTAAACCATAAAATTCAATTCAACAGCAATATCGCAAAAATATTTTAAAATGAGCATATGTTTAGAATTTCCGATACGCAGTCTCGTTGTGCTGGAGATAATTTTTTTTTTTTTTTTTTTCCATGCAGTGTTGCCATTGCTCGCTTTGAAATCATTGAGTTTGTTAATCACAAATTCGTTAAAAATTTACAAAATATGAAGTCGACAATAAAATAGATTCCAAATTCGGGCTTTTAGGTGTTCATATTCGGGTGAAGAACTATGTTTTTCAAAATTTGATGGCTCTATATACCGTCTTTTCTTCACAATACAAGAAACATACATACATGCATTCGGTTTCTTCATTATTTAATTTCTTTAAATGTAATACAGGGCGATAATATTTGGTGGCAACAATTTGAAAAGTGATACGCTGTTTTTAGTGATTCAACGCAAAATGCTGTTTCGAGACTAATAGCCCTTCTGGCTAATGCAACTTTGGGCTGAAAAGAGGGGGAAGGCCATACGGTACTACCTATTGTGAGTCAACTCCAGTTACAAGAAATCAATTTTAAATCGTCCTCTTGCAACTTTTACACATCGAAATTATAACTATAAAGGTATTTATACGCAAGATACAGAGGTGGTGGTGTAAGGGAGGGAAGGGAGATGTGCAAATAAATTCTAAAAATCTGCCGAAATTTTATTTCTAATCTTCTTTGGCTCAGACAGATTCCTTTTAACAAAGCCTCTCGCCGACTTGAAATCTGAGATAACAGTCAAAGACAAGAGAGAGAATTCTTCTCTGCCTAGGAAAGAAAAATTGTCGTTTGCGACAAAACGCCAGTGTTGCCTCGAAATCTCAAATGGGAGAGCATTTTGTTCCAAAGCCGTCCAGACGACGCTCATATTTCATACCAAGGGATATTGTGTGAATATCTTTCGTTCTATTACTTTAGTAAAAAAAAAAAGTCGATCGATGAGTTAGTTGGTTCTGAGCGACCGTTGCTGAGAAATGTGCATTTAGTTTTGATGACATCGATTCATTTATTGATTAGAAGAGGGAGAGGGGAGGAGTCGACTGCCTTTTTTGTCATTTTTGCTTTTCCTGCTAAGTTTGTTTACTGACCAAATGAAAGAAAATTAATCATACTCCAAGAAAGCCAATTGCTCGACAGAGTTAGAAATAGAAAGAAAAGTGTGAATCTAAAACTAGGAATTCGTTTCTAAATTAAAAATTTAGTTATGCCCAGTGAAAGAAAACAGGAATATTGGCTGAAGAAATAATAATAATGATGAAAGTAAATGCGATAAAAAAATATGAAAGGATTCAAATTTTCGATATTCTGAGATTGCGATAACATTTGATGGGAACAACCAGAAAAGCGTTTCGGCCTAAAAAACTGAGTTTTGAGACTCATAGCATCTCTGATAGTAAAAAGTTCTGATTGCGGTCTAATATTCCCAAAGAGGTGTTTGCCTCTTTGGAAAAAAAAAAAAAAATTAAAGTAAAATAATAATAATAATAATAGTCTGAAAGTTTTTAGATTTTATTTTACATTCAAAGGGGCGTTTCTTTAACGTTTTGTATGTTACCTTTATTTGCTAAATATCATGTTCTTTGCACTTAAGCCATAAAATTCGATTCAACAGCAATATCGCAAAGTAATTTAAAAAGAGCATATTTTCAGCATTTCCGATACACAGTCTCGCGTGCTGGAGATAAAAATGTTCGTTTTTTGTACAGTGTTGCCATTGTTCGCTTCGAAATCGTTCAGTTTGTTAATCAAAAATTCGTTAAAGTTTTACAAAATATGAAATAGATAATAAAAAAGATTCCAAATTCCATATTTGGGCTTCCAGATGCCCATATTCGAGTGGAGGATTACGTTATTCAAAATTGGCTTGCTCTTGGTACCGTTGTTTTATCACAATGCGAGAAACATGCATACATTAATGCAGATTCTTCATTATTTAATTTCTTTAAATATAGTGCAGGGCGATAATATTTGGTGGCAACAATTTGAAAAGTGATACGCCCTTTCTAGTGATTCGACGCAAAATACCAAAACAAAATTAATAGCTATCTGGTTTTTAGCCATCTGGGCTAAAATCCTTTGAGGGGCGTGAAAGCTGAGTTTTTAGATTTTATATTACACCAGAAGGGGCGTTTTTTTAACGTTTTGTGTGTTACGTTTATTTATTAAATATCATATTCTTCGAATTTAAACCATAAAATTCAATTCAACGACGATATCGCAAAGTAATTAAAAAAGAGCACATCTTTAGAATTTCCGATATACAGTCTCGGTGCAGCAGATAATTTCCCTCCCCCCGTACAGTGTTGCCATTGCTTGCTTTGAAATCGTTGAGTTTGTTAATCAAATTTCGTGAAAGTTTTACAAAATATCAAATAGATAATAAAACAGATTCCAAATTCCAAATTAGGGCTTCCAGATGCCCATATTCGAGTGGAGGTTTACGTTATTCAAAATTGGTTGGCTCTATTTACTGTTGTTTTATCACAATACTAGAAACATATATACATTTACGTAGATTCTTCATTATTTAATTTTTTAAATATTATAACACAGGGCGATAATATTAGTGGCAACAATTTGAAAAGCGATACAGCCTTTTAAAATTTTCATCGCAAAATGCCAAGCTCTTCTGGGCTAAAGCGCTTTGCGCTAATAAATGTAAAATCTCGTAAAATTTTTTAGAAAGGTAATCTAAAGTAGTTAAACAAATGGCATTAGAAAGATCTTCTTTCATGAATTATAATAAAACTGTATATGCTCATAAAAACTATTAGCTAATTGATTATAAATTAAATGTAGTTTGATTTAAAGCAATTATCATCATTAAAAGTGTAAAATTAAAATGTAAATCATTAAATAAGGGATTTATTGCTTTAAAATCTCTCAGTTTGTGAATGCCACTTAATTTTAAATCACTCAATTTTTTTCGCATTTAATCACTTATAAAACGATCAAATTTGAAAAAAAAATTAAAGATTTATTCAGAACTATATGCATTGCTAAATGGCAACACTGTAAGACTCAACTCTGAGCGAGAGCTCTCGAAATCCAAATTAAAGATGTTTTGTGCAATAAAACCCCATTTCGAAGTCTGCAAGTAATATTTTTTTTTTTTTTTTTTTTTTTTTTCTGTTCTTTTCCATCTGTTATTTTCCGGGGCACGATCGTATCTATGGGTTTTATTAATATTAACTAAGGGGGGATAAAAAAGAAAAAAAAATACAGCTCTTTTGAAGAATAGCAAAGGGCAATACACAAAAACGATTGCAATATGGCTTTGTAAATCTTTTTTGGCAGATAATCATTTTAATGTAGATGTAATAATTTACACAAGATATAAAGTTAGAAAATTCGCATTCGACCTATTATAGGGTAAAAAAAAAAAATAAATAAATAAATAAATAAAACTATTTTATTTATGACACTAATGGTGCAGGTGTTTCCAAATAAATGTACACGTAGAATCGAATTTTAGCATAACAGTACGTTCTCTTAGTATATATGCAACGTGGACGTGCACTCTGTACACACACAAAATGGGACAATTTTATAGCTCCCGTTCTACAGAGCTAATTGACAAAAATTGAACTTGCTTTTTTCATGTCTCGAAAACGCGACTTTATGTTATATTTATGTATAGTAATTTTCCGAACATTAGGTGTTTTGATACGAAACCGGACTTTTTCTGGAACGACGTACCGATTTTTTTCCGTATTTCGATTCTACGAATCAAGTTTTTTAGCTCCTCAATGTTAATCGAATTGGTATATATTTATTAATATCTCTATATTTTTATTGAACTTACTTGATACCTTCTTTCACAATTTGAAATTTACTTTCATTTTAAATAAAATTCGCAGATATTTTGTGATTAATTTTAAAATTTGTATTTTTTTAATAATTTTGTAAACTTTTAGAAAAAAATTTTGAATTATAACCTAGAAAATTTTTTTCATGACTTTAAAGTAAATATTCTTCTAGACACACCCGCAAAATATCAAATTTTTTATTCAAAATGGCCCAAAATATACGGGAATCAATGCATAGGCGCATTCTGAAATTTCACATTTGTTATAAGCGATAATAACGCTAAGTGTGGCTTACACATTTTGTTAAAAATATTTGAAAAAATGAACAATGCACCTTTTTTCCGGTAACGCCCAACGAAAGGGAATGAAAATAGGTTACCATAAATTAAGTATTTCACTAAATGAATTAATCTTAGCGCAAACTCAAAAAAGTGAGCCAAGATAAATATTTTAATTTCTCGGTAAGTTTCTCAATAAGGCATAATTTTAATCATACGAGAATCAAAATATGGAAAAAAATCGGTAAGTCATTTCAGAAAAATGTCCGATTTTCTGTCAAAATACCTATGTTAGTATATAAATCTAATATATAACCTAACTCGCGTTTAAGTCGCGTTTTCGAGACATGGAAAACGCAAATTAAATTTCGTCAATCGGTCCAGTAGAACGGTCCCTTCCCCCCTTTTTTATGCACAGTGTACATATAAAATACTGCATCGAGGCACGTATAATATTATTACAGTAAAGGTCCCTAAAAACATCAACGCAATTAGACTAGCATGATTTTCGGTCCGGTTTGGGTAAACTTTTATTTGGACGACCTTGAATAAAATATTAGTTACTGACAAATATAGTTCAAAATTCCAGATAAAATGGAATTTTAAATAATTAATGCTCTATTCATAGGCGCACATATATAATATCGAATTCTCACGAAAATTCACAGCATTATTTTAAGTAATGCGCATTGCTTATACATTACTAAAGGCACATGTTAGGCAACAGGAAAAGGAATAAAAGCAACAGGAATCAAATGCAGAAGTGCAAATGACGAAAGAGTAGCCAGTGATAAGAAAAGGTGATGAGAATGAGAGGAAAGAAGTCAAGTTACTATCGCTTTCTACTAATGAAAATTACAAACAACTATGAAATAATTTCCTTAAAAGCTGAGGGTAAACACGGTTTTAAATTAGGATCTGAAAGAATTTTATGAATGTTATACGCCTCTAGAAAATTTAATTCGCCAATGGGAGATGTTTTCTGAATAATTTTTGCAAAAAAAATGGAATATGTGATTTTCTGACCAACAGTGCTGGATAGTAGAGGATTTATATGTTTCTTTTTTACTAACATGTGCCTCATGTTCTTTAGCGCGAAATTTTAAGGCTCTCTTAGTTTCACCAACGTAAATTAAATTACACTGGCAAGAATTCTGCATGTATCTCAAGAGTTCATATCAGAAATAGGGTGTATAAGTATGGAACTACGAATTTTATTGAAAGAAGAGTAAACGACCCCAAAGTTGAATTTCTGTAAAATACGCGCAGTTTTGTAGCTAATCGATGGAAGGAAAAGAATGACAACATAATTCTTATAATCGCAAACGAGAGGCTGCTTTTTGATGTACTGAAATAAGAATTTTTAACGGCTTGCTCAATACGAGTAACTAAGGTGAAAAGCCTTTGCCAGTAGCAACTGCTTTTAAGTAATTTAACTCTTGATCAAGAAAGTAAAGTTGAAGCGCACGGTAAACAAAGGGATAACATGAACCTAACTTCTGTTTAGTCAAATGATATGATACAAATGATGTGGTGGAAGGCAAACAGATGAAGGTTTACGAATAGTACTGAAGTTGGATATGTTGCAACGTGTTATCACGATGTGCAGGAACGGAAAAGAATTGGATGTCTCACGTTCGAAAGTGAAGTGAATGGCAGGATCAACGGAACTTATTATTCAAAAAAATTTATTTAAATCATTTTTATTACATTTTTTCATCAGTTTTCTAAAAATTTGATTTATCAGGCTCATTGTATAAAACAGCAATTTTGAAAAATGTTAGTAAGAAATCTATACAAAATATTTCAAATAATCAGTGATGCTCAACATATTTCATAAAAGCGAATTTTCATGAAAATTTGCAGGATTGATCCCGGAGAAGACACGGATTTTTGTAAATGTATAGTGTCTTTGTGGCATAGGGGCACTCTAAATATGGGACCAGCCGAAAGTTTTCCCGTGTGATTTGGTGGAAGGAAAGAGGGGTGGGAAACCCTCGGATCCCTCCCCCCTCCCCCAGAGTGCTCAACCTCAAGTTTGATGTGAAAAAAGGAAGTCCAACCTCTCTTTGGAGTAAGTAGGCTCTGGCAACTATTCTTCCATGTAATATGGACACGACAACAAGAAAATTACGTATCTTTTTTTTTTTTTTTTTTCATATATTAGTTTTGTGACATATTTTCTCCCTACTCACTGCGTTTCTTCATTGTGTAATTGGAAGCACATTCGGCTGTGCGAATCCCTGCAAGAGCACTACATTTTTCGTGTTTCCTGCTTCGACAAACCTAACGACCGCACATTTTTTCTTAAAATTGCACCTTACTTTGTAGAGACATTAGATTATTTCCAAGCAGGAGAGATAAAAAATGAGTAACGCCTTTGCCGGGACTCGAACCACAGACCTCTCGAATACTCGTCGAGCGTGCTGACCACTGCACCACGAAGGCATTCTAAGAAGGTGGGAGAAATACCTTATAAAATCAAATTTTAGAGAAAGAACGCACTGTTGCCATGAATATGTTACTCATAAAAGTAATGAAATTTTCTCTTGCAGTTAACTGTTCACCTTCATTTTAAAAGTCTTCATATATTTTTCATTGCCGTCTTTTTTAAGAAAGTACAAACTGCATTATTTTAGAACACAAGTAAAACGGATGAAAAGGGGAAATGTTAAGAAGGTGTTAGTAGGATTTTACCTTTTAAATATTTTAGATTAAAAATTCAGAAAAACGAGTACGGAGGCGAAAGGAGAAATGCAACAAGTGGAAAAGCGTTCTATAAAAAGATTTAGAATTACAGCACGTTATCTTTCTTTTCTGTCTCTCCACTTTTTCTAATCCTGTTATCGTATTATTTTTTATTCTTTTTCACTTTCCAGCGCTGTTTAAAAATTTAACGGGCCTTTTAAAAAGATAAATCTTAGCTCTGCCCGAAAACGTCTTAATAATTTATATCAACAACGAGCTTCTGAAAAACGAGGGAAGGGGGGGAAATGGATTAAAAAAAAAAAAAAACGCGGGTTTTAAAAGAAAAGAAGGAGGGAAAAAAAAACAAAAAAACCTCGATACAATCTAACTGAGTTTTATGTAATTATGCTGCGTCATTTTCTTCTTGTTATTCCTTCTTTAGTTTTCAAATAAAGAATGCGTGATGCTAATATATCAAATACTTACCTTTTTGTTGTTCCCCCCTTAAAGGTGAAAACGCCCCTTTTAATGGAAGTAATAGAAGACCCTAATGGATTATTATTCAGAGCAACTTTTTATTAAAAAATAATAATAATAAAGTGTCGACATTACAGCAAACGACAAACGTTATTTTTGTTTTTATTGGTAAGCTTTTCCTAATATGCAGTTAGCCTGATTGCTCACGCGTGGTAAAATTCTTGAGTTATGCTATAATTTTTAGAAATTATCATGTAATCGTTATGTAAATCGTGTATATTTTTATACTGGTGAGGATCTAATTTTTGAAATTTCTGAAATTTTTTCTTCGTTCAAGAAATACATACGTTTATTTTGCTTAATGAAAACTATATTTCCTAGCGTATTTTCTTCTTTTTATATACTTGTACTAAGTAATACCATAATCGCGAAACAATTTAGGTTAGAAGACTTCAACGGAAATATACGTTTTGAACGTTTCCGAATCTATTATTTTGACTTTTTTTTTTTTTTTTTTTTTTTTTTTTTTTTTTTTTTTTTTTTTTCAGTGACATCTGCGCACATACGGGCAAAATAAATGACTCTTTATTTCAAAACGGATTGTAAAATGGTAAATTACTGAACTGTGCATTTTTTGCTTCAGAAGTGATTGAATTATGTTGTTCTTATGTTCCGGTTAAGGTTTTTATGCTTTAATTAGACTGCATGCAATAGTTGTAAAATTATCAACAATTTAAAAGTTGTTTAAATGGTACTAAGGCTAACGAAGCCGCCACTTATTTACGTTTGAAGCTGTTAGTAGAATAGAGGATTAAGTCAGTTTGTGAACCATTCTCAGTGTCTTTTTGCCCAGTAGAATCGAAAGTTAAATTTCAGCTGTGCGAAGCGAAAATTTTGTCTTCCTGTCCGTTTGCTGATTGTTTGTTTTTGCGTAGAAACTCTAATTTTAGTTGTAAATAATTTTTTTAAAATGTATTTGGTGTTTTAGGTTTTTCTGTATTTTACATTGTTTAATGAAGATACTTTGAGTTTTTTATATTTTTGCCTTGCCGCGAAATGAGAACTGAATTGATTGAAAGAAAAATGTATCTCTAATAAAATTCAAGGAAATAATTTTAAATGAAATGCACCAAAAAGTGTGTCTAATTTAATAGGCCGTATAAGGAAGCCATGTGGTGTCCACAACAGATTTTTACTAATTTCATCGTCCGAAAACGAGAGGAGAAAATTATGCGAATAATTTCATTTCTGAAGTAGACGGTTGCAGTAAGAATATAACAAATAAAAAGTAATCATGGATAAACGATAAGTAATTATCATATTATTATTTCTTTAAAAGAAATCTATATTCCTATAAGAACATGCTGTAATATAAACATTACAATATCTGATAAGATATCTTCATTTTAGTTCCCTGTAACTTAAATCTAGTCCGTTCTTGTCTGTACTATCTATAAAAAATTAGAAAAAGTGAAAATGCAGCTGACGCGGCAAAATCGTACACTGAATGTCAGTTCAGTATACGATTACAAAACTTTCATAGGAATATGACATTAAATATTTTAGTTTTTCTTTTGTTTTCGAGTTTATGTACTGGGTACTCACCCAACACATAAATTAGTTATGTGTCGTCATATTATTTTTTGTTTTCTAACCGATTATGCTTATGATTTTCCTTATTTTGTATTGTGTGAGTATATTTTTAAAGATACGCAATCTGTGTTAATCTTTAATCTGTGTTTTAATCTTTTGATTTTATCTTTTAACTGAATTTTTGTTTGTCTGCGTCGGATGTGCTGCGTTAACCATGGTTGGTTCTTGCATGTAGATCGAATGAAATTCAACAGTTAGGGGGTGAGGTTCGGCGTGAATTTCGGAGGTAGCTCGTGGGGGTTTGTCTTTGTTAATAAGAGGAAACCAATCTTTAGAAGGACGAATCCATTTTAAAATTTCTCAAATAAAACACCTTCCTTGAACGCACTATATGAATATTTTAAATTTTTCACTAAAACTAAAGTAGCACTAAAACGCTAAGAGAAAACCAATGGGAAGAAATATGTTATAAAACAAGACCATGCCAAATTAATTTTTATTTATTTATTTATTTATTTTTTTTTTTTTTGCTTTGGACAACATTAAATGCGAAAATAAGTGTAAATATATTCAAGTTAAATATGTGAAAGGCGTTAATTAACATTTAAAAAAGTTATCGTAAATGGAAAAAAAAAAAAAAAAAAAAAAAAAAAAAAAAAAAAAAAAAAAGCGGTAAAATAAAATAGAATAAAATTTAACTGCAATGTTTTTTTTTTTTTTTTTTTTTAAATTATGAGGTAAATTTGTGTTCGCAATAAATAGGTCTTATTGCCAATCCCACTAGTTTATCTCTATATAAGATCTTGCATTTATCTCACTGTAACGTGTATACGAGCTAGTTTCCCTTAGAAAGTCTTCTACGAAGGCATTCCTTCCCTTAGGCAGATAGGAGCATTCGAGAGTATTTGGGCTAAAATGTTTAAAAGCAGCATAACTTCAGAATTTCCGACGGGCAGTCTCGCGAGCAGGAGGTAAAAATGTTTTATTCCGTATAGTGATGTCTCTGCTCGCTTTGAAATCGATGATTTTTTTTAATCAAAAACTCATTAAAGCTTTAGAAAATACTAAAGAGATAATAAAACAAATGCGAAATTCAAGAATCGGGCTTCCAAGTGCCTATATTCGGGTGGAGGACTACTGTACTAAAAATTTGTTGTCTTTTAGGTACCGTTGTTTTTTTCACAGAGCGAGAAACATACATATATTCATGCAGATTCTTCATTACTTAATTTCTTTAACACAGGGCGATATCATTTGGTGGCAACAATCTGAAAAGTGACTCAACGCTCTTAATGATTCCACGCAAAATGCAGTTTCGAGACTGATAGCCATTCTGGGCTAACGCTCCTTCGAGCTTAAAAAAACATTCTGAAGGCATGCTTTGAAAAATGCATTTTATAGAAATTTCTAGATTATCATCAAATATAGTGAAACTGGGAAAAGTTTTGTCACAATATTTCTAGTTACATTGTAGCAATTCTTACAATTCTAATGTTAATCGACTAAAAATTGAAAGTCTCAAGAATTAAAGCTGAAGTTAAAAATCATGCAAACACTATAAATGACTACAAATTAAAATTAAATATTAAAAAAATCAATGAAATTGATGCCATACAAAATGCAATGCATAAATAAATAAAAGGAGATGCATAAAAAAATAAAAAGCTTAAAAATCAAGTAATATTAATATAATTATCCGTTCTGATACTGGATGTCCTGTAGTAACAAGATTTAGAAATTTGAAACTATGCGTGAAGGTAACATACGAAGCATTTGTTTGTAAGAAAGGATGTCAGAAATTTGCTGTGAAAAATTATTCGCAAAAAAATATTATTGTTGGCCAAATTGTTTATTGTGAATGTAATGGGTAGCATGTTAATAAAGTTATATATATAAAAAAATAAATCTGAAGTGCTTTGATTACGAAATTTCGAATTCATTTTCCTGGGTACAGAATAGTGAGTATAAAAAATTATCAGTAACAAGTTGCATTAAAGGTATATTTTTCATCCGGAAAGTTCTCTCGTCCTTTCATAATGAATAAAAATGAAACGATACAAAAATATAAGAAGCTTTGATTCAATCACATAATCACTATTCTACCTTTTTTTTTTTTTTTTTTTTTTTTTTGTTGTTGTTGTTACACTGCTAAGGAGGACTACGGACCGGGAACAAGCCCTTGCAGTATGATGTCCGCCCTGCAGAAGCCACAACGGCATTTATTGAGTCTAAATTAAAAAAAAAAAAAAAAAAGATTACAGAGTCGCATCTAGATAGGGGATACAAAGGACTGCTTTGAATACATATGACATTCTTGATTGTATTGATTAAAAAAAATACTTATATGTACAGAGCTGCATTGGTACAAAATTGGTTAGGGCGAAGCAAAAACAGTAAACTTCAAGACTAACAATAGAATTTCAACAGTTATACATTACACTGACTTACTATTATACAACTATACACTTACTATTATTCTGCATATTACTTAAAAAAACATATTATGTAATATATTACTAAAAGACTTTTGGCCATCTTTCAGGCAGCTGGAAAATTCCTTTTTTAAAAGTCATTAAGTTTGTTTGTAAAGAAATTATCGACGTGCTGTTTGACAGTTTCTGAAGAAGGACCTCCAGGCCATTTAGAGAATTTTGAACGGACCCGATGAGATGAAAATCTGAGTGGGCAATGTCTGGTGAATATGGATGTGACACAAATCGTCTCAGCTATGCTCATTAGTTTTTGTCTGACATTCATAGAAATATGCGGTCGGGATAGAAGATAGCACCTCGAAGACCGGTCAAGTTTCGCTCTAATTTTTGTTTTTCAACCTGCCGTTTGGGAATTGTATTTTCCGAATTTATTGCAGTTTGGTAGCGACAATTCATAAATACAATTCAAACATACAATTTACATATAAGGTAAAGGTTGCATCGCCGAATGAAAATAGGCAATCAAAATTAGCATAAAACGCAATCCCGCAGTTACAGCAAAATTGGCATGCCAGACCTATGCGTCAGTTCACAAGTAGCGATAGTTTCCTGTATTCCGAGATAAAGCGGGAGCATGAGCTGAAGACACTATTTGTACGATGAAAGGCGTTGGAGGGCTGTCGAGATGTTGCAAGACAATCCGCTGTTGCGAGAGAGCAGAATGTGCATTGTAGTGTCATCAACAGGCTGTGGAATCGTTACCAGAGGCATGTAGAAGACTTGAGTGTGGACGTCTGGAGGATTACCACATTGATAGACGATAGCTATATGCAAGACGCCGTAGATTACTAAAAGCACGACAGCTGACGTCGCATCAGCCTCCTGCTGCAGAACGGCCCATATTCTGCCAGACTGTGTCACGTCAACTGCATGAAGGGTGATTGTACGCCCGACGACCTGCAGTTTGTGCTTCTTTGTCCCCATCGCAAGTCAGAACGTGGTTGACTTGGGCTCGTGAACATCGCAGTTGGACACCAAAGAATTAGGGTCGCGAGCTCTTTACGGATGAGTTTCGATTTAACATCCAGAACGATTTCCGAAGTGCATTGATATACGAGAACCAGGGACATGCTATCATGCGCCAAACATCGTCGAAAGAGACCATTATAGAAGAGAAGGCTTACTTGTGTGGGCTGGGGTAGCAACGAACGACCACACCGATGTTTTCATTGCACATTCTTCCTACCCATTTGGTGTTTTGCGATGTTTGATGGTCGTAATTGTATGCCTTTTCTTCATTGTCTGCTATGTGGTCTAGTAACGCTACACTAACCTTTGAATGAATTTCACGCATATCCATTAAGTAGTTTTGTTTGATTCCGTGTTTTTCCTTTGTTGCCTATTTTTTGAGGAGGAATGTAGTATGCATATTCTTTGTATTCCATGCACAAAGCAGTATTATTTTAGGATATATTATATTATGCAGCCTCACCATCTCAAAGTTACTAAAGGAGGCTAATCTGAAGTAATGAGACCGTTTCAAAAAAAGGACCTTCTTTATTTTTCTTCAGCAAAAAATCACAAGTCGAAACTCGAGCAAACTTTTTCTGCTCTGTTGAAGTACGGTATACTTCTACATTGTACCAGTTTAAATATCCATCCTTCTACAAAAAATTCATGTATTGCATTTTTTAAATATTTATTCTGTCTGATACTCCCTGAACAATATAACTTGAATTTTCAGCGATAGTTTCTTGTAACAGGTCTGTGTTTACAGAGGTTGGTCGTTCAGAGCCGGCCTCATCTTCGAACCTGAAATTTTCGAGCTTTAACTTCTCAAACCACCTCCATACTATATCATTAGAATCAACACTTCTGTATATAGCACACATTTGACAAGCAGTCTGACTAGCACCCCCCTTTTTTTTAAAAAAAAAAAAAAAAAAAAAGATCATAATTTGGTGAAAATTAATTTCTGGGTTCTCAGTTCACGTTATTTGTGAGCAAGGAACTGAATTATTTTTTATGCAAAATCGTTGGTAAATTTACCAGTTCATTAAAAAGGTGCTTCTTGAATCTCGGTTACAGTTTCTACGTAGCGCCTGCTTTTTATTCTTTCTAAAAGAATGGGATTTTACGCGCGATGGTTCTTATAGATTTCCTTAAGTATCTGGGCATGATGAAGTGAAAAATTGAAATATTTATTTCTGTTTGTGGGGATAGCAGTTTTGTCCAATAAGAATATCGAGTTCTAGAGTAGGAAGCGCGAAAAAGCAACTGCACTTGCCGGGATTCTAAAACCGAATTTTCCAGTTGCTGGTTGGATATTGTAAAATCTTTGTATTTACAGCATGAATTGGGGAGTGATAGAATTCTTTATGAGAATAACAACTATGAATAACTCAAACAGAAAGAAAACAGAGATATAACCACGGTTTTCTTAACGTAAGGCAAATATCACAGATTATAAAAATCGCTCACAGAGCAAAAATTAAAATCTCCGAGCTCAGTAACTCAGTAGCTCAGAACTGAAATCTTAATTCTTAATTATAATAATTAAATAGATTGTAGTCTCCTATTTAGGCCTTTGCTCGCAGGGTAGAGACATTATTAGAATCTTCTATAAAAGTAGAAATCCCCAGGGGTTTGTAAATGAGCTGCTACATAGTTAGATTAAAAAAATGAGTTCATTTCTTTATTCGGTGTTTAATGGTTTATGTTTCCGAATGACAAAACTTGATTAAATAAATTTTTTGAATAATAATTTTTCTTGCCGCTATTCAGGGGTAGAACTTCCCTTATAACACTATCACATTCTACTACTGCATGAATTTCAAAATGATGTTTTTCTGTTGAAATATTATATCATGTTATGTTTCCTTTTAAGTGTGTGGCAGTTTGGTTGGTACAAGGAGGTTAGAATTGATGAAGTAAGCCTGACGTCACAAAAATGAAGTCAAGAAAATGTCAACATCGTGACGTCACGACTTATCATGGTCGTCATAGAGCATACAAATAAGACTAACGTATTGTTAAATAAAATTACACTGCCTTTCGGAGCAAATATCAACGTCCGGAGGCTCAGAAAAGTGCCTCTGGACGCATAATTTGTGTCCGTTTAACGCATAATTTGCGTAAAATATCCTTGAAATTTCCACTCATCTTCTACGTTATACCAAATCGTATTTTTACCATTGACACATTTCATGTGCCTAGATTTTATTGAATTTGAAACAGTTTTTTGCCATGCTTGTGATTTTTCTATGTATACCACGTAGAAAATCATTTATATTAATTATTATAATAAGAATGGAAGCCTTATACACATTAAATGATGAAAGTTAACATGTAGATAACCCCTATTAAAATATACACAAAACCAACCAAAAGCCCGTCTATGGCAGCGGCCGTGATAAGTAGTGACGTCATATCGTGAAGTGCCATGGCTTCATTTTCATTGCAGGGAATATACGGAGTAGGCTTACTCCATTTATTCTAACCTCCTTGGGTTCGTATTCGGAAATAAAATATAGTACAATTTCCGGTGCGTGACCTCCCTCTTGCAGAGAAGTTCTGCAGCGAAGTTGGGGCCATGTTACACTGGCCTCAAGAAATATCCAGAATTTCTTCAAACTGGAGAGAAAATCGAGACTTTTATGTTTCAAATTATTTTATTACATCTCACTGGAATAAAAAAGCTTTTTGCTTTACAGTAAAGAGCTAGCCGATTGCTCGGTTAAACTAAAGTAATTATTAAAATCCTAAAATAGGCTCGGCTAACCTAAAATAGTTATTATAAAAAAACAAAATATGTATAATAATTTTAATGAGTACAGCTACTTAGCAGTTCAACTAGTCCGGTTTCTTTATGTTCGTAGTCCAGGAAAAATAAATATCTTACGCTTTGCCGAATGGACTCAAACTTGCTCGCGGCAAAATAGAAATACTTTATTTCCGGCAGTGGCAACACATTGTTTTTAATATTAGATTTGTTCATTCAGTTTCAAAGCAATATGCTAGCATACGGAGGATAAATACGTTTTATTTCGAGCAGTGGTAACAAATCTATTTCAAATCGTTGTATTTGTTAACAAAAATTTCGTTAAGCTCGCAAAAAATATAAAATAAATAAATGATAATTTAGAAATTCAAAATTATGCTCGTCAAAATGTGGCGTTCAAATACATGCATACGAATTCTTCACTATTTTATTTTCATACATACTGTAATGAAGTTTTAAAGAAATCTCGCCATTTTTGAACAAACAACAAACTTTATTAGTCAAAACTTACAGAATAACTGAAAAATATTTTTAAGCCAGCATATCGTCTGCGGATATTCTTTGCGGATAATCGTCTGCGGTAATTTACATTTCTTAGTGAAATTATGTTGGTAGCGTAGCAACGCAAATACGTTACACTACATATATACATGCATGCAGATTTATCATTATTTAATAATAGAGATAGAGAAAAGCGAATTTAATATATATTTTGTTTTAATTAAGGCAAAAGATAGACATTTAATTAATTAACTCGTTTTCATTTTCTTTGCAGGTTTTAAGATTGATAAGCTGCACTTTTTGAATTTGTAAAAAAAGGATCTTCGGTGCCTCTAAACGGTAAGTTCAACATAGATTAAAATTATTAAATGAGTATTAGACAAAAGTCCAGGGAGAACAGAAGTGAACTGAAAATTGTGTTTTTAAAGATACTAGAAAAAATTATTTGAAAATACTATAAAATATTGCAGAGGATTACCGAACGTGCTCACTTGATGTGCACTGCGGGAAAAAAAAAGGGACAGTTCTATATCGACCCTTCTACTGGGCCGATTGACGAATTTCAAATTGCGTTTTTCATGTCTCGAAAGAGCGACTTGTGATATATATTAAATTTATACATTGTCCTAACATAGGTATTTTTACACAAAATCGGATTTTTCTGAAATGACATGCCAAATGTTTCCCATATTTCGATTCTACGACTGAAATTATGCTAAATTACCAGATTTTGTGAAAATAGCACGAGAAGCTTTTAAAAAATGAACTCTCAAAATTTTTGCTCCTCCATCTTATTTGAATTTGATATATACTTAGTTATTAATATCTATTTTCATTCCAATTAAATTCGACCATTTTTTTATTATTATTTTTTAAACTTGTATTTTTAAAAAATTTTTATAAGTTTTTCGAAAAAAAAAATTTAATTATAACCTATAAAATTTTTACCCTCATCTTAAAATAAATGTATTTCTAAGCATAGCTTCAAAAATTAATTCTCTATTCAAAATTTTCTAAGATATATGTGAATTTACATATTGGCGCGTTTTGAAATTTGATATATTTGTTATAATCGATAATAAGGCCAAACATGGTTTACAGACTTTGTTAAAAATTATTTGAAAGAATGAACGATGACCTTTTTTTCCGCTCGTGTGCAATGAAAAAAGTAAAGGAAAATAGTTCTCTATAAATTAAGAAGTTCGCGAAGTGATTTATTCTTGGTGCAAACTGAAAAAAAATGCGCCAAGATAAATTTTTAAATGTCTCCATAAATTTCTCACCCAAAATTACAAAATTTTATATCTAGGCATAATTTGAGTCCTATCGAAATATGGGAAAAAATTGGTATCATACCTCAGGAAAAGTCCTATTTTGTGTCAAAGTACGTATGTTATAACAATGCTATATAAATCTAATATATAGCCTAAGTCGCGCTTTCGAGACATGGAAAACGCAAGTTAAATTTCGACAACTGGCCCAAATTTCTTCGTGGAAAGTGTGTTCAACACGTTTTCAGTAATCTAACACTTTTTTTTTTAATATATAATTGATTTTACACAATGTTCAGCATTAATCTAACTATTCCAGTAAAAATATAAATATTATATTTTTAACGTACATAGATGAATACAAAAGAAAAACCAACCAAATATCCTATCTTCTTGTGTGTACGTTTCTGCATTCGAAATCAAAATGAATGGTATGGAATAGAATTATATATGAAAATAATAATTGTACTGTAAAAATAATAATTATTTTCCGGTCAATAAAAATGACATTATTTTGGGAATTCTACTTAACTTCTTGTCATGGTGAAATTCTTTGTCGAACGCTCACCAACTTATTACATACATACGTCTCGTTGCAAATATTTGAATATTCCACGATATACAGAGAGAGCATCATTGTTAGGATATTCCCATCATTATTACTAATGCGTACGTGTACTGATGCATACGTGTCCGTTATACGTAGAGCCTCGAAAATGATGTGCACGACCTCATAGATACTTGATAAGCTAACAGACATAGGATGTCTCAAATTAATTCTGAGCTTTGTAACTCTAATTGGAATTTTCTGCGCATGCGTTCTAAGTCATAATGGAGTACTACCTCAAGTACGTTGGAAAGAGATTGTCGGGAACGCAATTACAAATATTACAAGACGAATATTTAAAACAAGCGATTCATTTTTTTTATTCGCTTAATGATTCTAATTTTCATTTACCTTTTTCCCATAGATACAATATGCAATATAGATAGCAAATTCAAGGGGAAACAATCATTGCTAAAGTTGACGAATTTGAACTTGTATTTTTAAATAATTTTTATAAGTTTTTCGAAAAAAAAATTTAATTATAACCTATAAAATTTTTACCCTCATCTTAAAATAAATGTATTTCTAAGCATAGCTTCAAAAATTAATTATATTAGCAAACGTTATTTATGCAACGTTAAATATGCAATAAGCAAACGTTATGGCAATATTTATTTGCGTATTTAAAGTTTTTGAATTATTTTTCTATCTAAAATAATCTAAAACGTCTCTGCTAAGTTATCAAGGCAAAAATTCTCTACAAAAGCGCTCTGAAAGATAAGTGAGCAATGAAAATCTTTTGAATTTGATTTGTGGAATGATCTTCCATCTTTCTGCTATTATATTCTTCGATTATTTAAAAATTACTATGTAGTAATTGATATAATGCTTTCCGAATGCCTTATTTGTGTTACGAATTTAACTGTAACCAAAAATTTTATCCTTCAATTGTTTATTTTTAACTTTTATTTGTCTCCTAATCAAAATTATTTTTTCTTGTATATGAACGTAAATACTAGATATTAGTGTTATATTTACATAATTTTAATTTTCATCATTGAAGGGAACGTAGATACTAGAGTTTAGTATATTACTCACGAGTGATTCTTATATTTTCATAATTATAATTTTTCATCATTGAAGAGAACATAGATACTAGAGATTAGTGTATTACTCATGAGTGATTCTTATACTTATATAATTATAATTTTTTATCATTGTTGAATAATTTGACGTCATTCATCAATAAATCATAAAATATGCATAATTCTTCATTTTTTTACCAATATTTTAGTCTGTTTTTTGATTCTCAGCATTTCAAAAGCCAGTCAAGAAGAATATCGTAAATATAAGATCTGCAAAATTTCCAGTCGATTTTTGTACTGAATTTTTTCCAACGAATTTTGCACCATGGTTCATTAATCTGAGCGTAATTCATAAATGAATATTATGGTTCATAAATCTGAACATGGTTCATTATGTTGCACTATGCTTCGTCATCGTGAAACTAAACCCTTATTGATTCTTGCAGCGCCTTCACACGAGGGTTTTACATCCGCAGTTGATATCAACCGAACTTCGGTCCTAGGCAACCAGAGCTTGTAACCACGTCAAGGAAATTCTTATAAAGGTTTTGTTTAGTATTCCAACCAATATTTCAATATTTGTCTAGATTTCCAATATTTCAACTATAGACCAGAACGCAGAAGAATCGACCAGTTACAGCGAAGCAAACAAGATCTCATATCTGGTCGACGATTTCGCTGTGTTATTTGCACATTTACGCATGCGGAAATTTGCCTTCCTTGATTAGTTAGGGCTTAAACCCAGTTCCACAAGTGTGAATGAAACTAATGAGTTTTCTCACTATGATCACACAGCTAAATCATCCTATGAACGCTTCCTTTGACTTCATATAATAGTTGTATACACGTACTCGTAATTTTTAACCCTGGTTTGCAAAACTGAATCCTCGAGAGGGAGCGAATGTAAGTGAAATGGAGTCATAATAGCAAAGAGAAAATAAAAACGTTAACTACGTCTGAGCTTTAAAAGCAACGAACAGTGTTAAACCTCGGAAACCTTCAAACGCGATCTTCGTGATCTTCAGATATGTACAAGAAACACATATATTTTTATTCAGTGTTTAAAACAAATAGGCTTTAAGATGACATTTTTTTTTTCATAAACTTATATATCTGCTAGTTAAACTACTTTTAAAATATTGTTACGAATTTTGTACTTAGATAAGTAAGTTTAGTTAAATTGTAAGTAAAATTGTTGTATTTCTTTTGTACCACGAAATATCTAAAGAGAAGCTATGCCGGAAGAGTAAGAATACAGGGGCAAGAGCATTTAACATTGAGTATAGGAGTATCTCGATAATTTGGCGAGATATCGCCAAGGTGACAACCGTTTTGGCAACGTTTTTGGTAATTTGGAGATCACTTGGCGACAATTGGGTCCTGTGTTTGTATCACCGTACTATATATTGAAATTGAATAAATGTAATTGACCACTATGTTAGCTGTAACCGTAATTCCGCCCTCGTATGGCTTTCCAGTAATCTCGAGAAGCAGAAAGTATTAGAAATATCTCGGCGGACGGTCGAAATCTATTTAAGACCGAAAGACCGAAAAAGACCATCTGCTCTGAGTTGCTTAGTTATTGTTGTTGCGAGTTATCAGTTCCGCGTGAACTGAGATATCCGCATTAGCTTTCACTTTAGATGAGCTTTGCATTGCGTTGCGTTTAACGGTCTTAGCAGTTTGATGCGTAACTCCTGATTGTACTCTGTGATACTGTGAACTCCTGTACGTGTATTTCTGCAGAAAATTCCAGAACTTCGAAATATTTATTTAGGTAAAATAAATTTTTATTAACCTATCATTGGACCTGTGTACATTCAATATATTAGGAACCCGTTCGCACGCAACAATATGCTACCAAACAGTACTTTTTACAGAGTTACTTCTGCACAATCGATGAGTTATTGCTTTAACAGTATAATCACAGATTTAAAACTCGGAAAAATTGTATTTATCCACTCTTAATGGTTACAACTAAAAAAAATTTGTTAATTCTGTACAGTAACGTTAACACTTAAGCGATCTCTTTGGAATATTAAAATTAATCAATTCACATTTCTGTCAGATAAGAGACTTGATTGCTTCCTCAGCTAATCACTATAAAACCACTTACCAATCTCGATCAGCAAACGGGAATCGCTAGGGTCTTCGATAAATAATGTTTCTTTCCAAGCAAACTGGATCTAATTCTCATCAGCGCAGGGGTATATACTGCAAAAGGTATGAGTTTTAGTTAACCTAAATAGCTTTCAAACTGTCATTCGGATGCTTTTAATTTGGTCCGAGCGAATATGTATGATGGGAATCGAAGAGAAGACAGGATAGTGTTTAAATTAAACTTAACTGTTAGTAAGACTTGAGAACGATTGCTACAACTTTTAGAATAACCTTCCATTAATATACGCTAAGCAATAGAATAAAATTTAAGTAAGTAACTCAAACTTTTTGCTCCTTGTGTAATTAATTCTTTACTGACTGAAGGGGAGGATGCAAATACAAATGAGGTTCTCCTGATGAGAATTTTGTCATTAAAATCACTTCCCATGGGAGTTTTCAGCCTTCTTTGAATCGTTTCAAGACCATTAAAGAGAACAATTACTCGCTGGCTCCCCCAGAGAGGGAAAACTTTGAGTAAGTCTATGCATTGAGACATTTCTTGCTTCACTTCGTTGGTTGTCAAGAGAATGTGTTAATGACTTTGGCATCTTTGTGATAATTTCTATTCATGATAAATAATAAATGAATATTTTTACACGGTCAACAACACCCTCTGGAAAAATAATATAATTCAGAGTCTATATATGATACACCCCAAAATGATCACTTTGAACAAAACTGCGATAATCCAAACTACGGAAATAACCTGTGAGTCAATGATCTTCAATGGAACTATCCCCAGATTTTAAATAAATTGTTTATCCCACCAGAATTTGAAAGTAAATATGTGCTGTATTGCTGAAACAAATGGTCTCGGTATATTCCAGTCAAAACTAGTCTGATGATGCGAATCTCTCTTGAGAAGATAGTAGTATATGTTTAAAAATCTGTTTTCTCTTAAAAGAGCTAGCTGAGAGTGAATAAGCAGTCAAAAGTCGGTTTTATTTATTTATAGCGTTAGCCCAGAAATGGCTATTAATTTCGTTTTTGCATTCTGCGTTGATTCACTTTTCCCACTGTTGCCACTAAATATTACAGCTCTGTATTATATTTAAAGAAATTAAATAATGAAGAATCTGCATGAATGTATGTATGTTTCTCGCACTGTGATAAAAGAACGGTATCTAGAGCCATCCAATTTTGAATAACGTAATCCTCCACCGAATACGGGCATCTGGAAACCCTAATTTGGAATTTGTTTTATTATCTATTTCATATTTTGTCAGACATTAAAGACTTTTTGATTAACAAACTCAACGATTTCAAAGCGAGAAATGACAGCACTGTACGAGCGCGAGACTGTGTATCGGAAATTCTAAAGATATGCTGATTTTAAAATTATTTTGCGATATTGCTGTTGAATTGAATTTTATGGTTTAAGTGCGAAGAACATGATATTTCACAAATAAAGATCGTACACAAAGCGTTAAAAAGCACCCCTTTGGGCGTAATGTAAAATCTGAAAGATTTCAGATTTTTTTTTTCATTTCCTTTCATTCTTTATTATTATTATTATTATTATTATTATTATTATTCTTTCTATTGGCAAATTACAAAGACAAATGTAGACAGAACAAGCAAAAATAAAAGTGAACAACAAAACTAAAAAAAAAAAAAAAAAAAAAAAAAGTATACTCTATAAACCTATTTTGTGTCTCGTTTCCTAATATTAAGTGCACGGCGATGACTCAGATAAAGACATCCATTTTCTCGTGAAGGTTGCACATTTTAAAAATTTCGGTTGGGAAAATGTTCATTCGATGCAGATGTTTCTAAAAAGCAATCATGGCCAGTAACGAGATGAAACATAGCAACAGATTTCTTTCTGGGCCTTAAAAGAAAACGTCAAAGATTACAATAAATCAATAAAAAAAGTATCAATCTATCCTAACTTAATTTCACTCAGTTTTAAAAGAAATTTAATAGTGGACGTTGAAAAACGTTGAAACCGATGTTAAAAAATTCCAGATGAAGACTTTTGAAGCTACAGAGGTTCATAGTGATTAGCGATGCTGTTTGCCTGTCTTTGGACACGGATTCGAATCTCGGAGAAGGCCTGAATGTTTGTAAGTGTATAGCGTGTGTACGGCATGGCAACTTAAAATACTGGCGAATCAAAAAGGCTTTCCTAGTGGTTTGGTACTAATTCCCTTACCACAGGTGGGAAATCCCGATCCGTCCCCTGGGGTGTTCTGGATCAAAAGTGGGGCGGAGCTACACATTTAATGCAACGGGACTACACCTATACGCCCAATGGTAAAGTTTGGCTCATCCAGTCACTTCTATCTGTACCTATTTACGGGATGTTAAGGAGCTTTTAATCTCGAGTTTTACCGTTAGGTTGATCCTTTTCTTCTCCCCCTTCCTTTATTTGATACAATCTCAGAACGCTGATTTATCGATTTTTTTTTTTTTTCATTCTATTCTGGAGTCAAAACCGTGCCGATTCATCTTCTGCTTTCGGCCCTCGTTCCTGAACAGTAAACCGTATTCATGAAATCTTTCCCGATTCATCCTCTTTTCAAAACAGTCATTGTCAACACAGTTGTTAAGACAGCAAATATTAAATAATAAATGCCCATTGTTCTTATGACACTTAACAATCCGATCAATGCACCAGTTGCTACGAAGTAACTTCAAACCGATGTAAAAGCATGGCATGCGATTCGATTTTCAATCGATGTTTATTATTCTAAATTTACCTTTTGATATTTTCGTGGATGTCTGATCGAAATCGAAATTTACTGAAATCAAGCATCATCCCCCAAAGCTAAAATTCGAATGTAAACCCCGCACACTAAAACACACATAAAAGTTGTAAAATAAATTATCGAAAGAAAATAGTTCATAAATGTTATAGACTGAAAGCCGAGCCAGATAAAAGCTGCGAGGTCCACCTTGGTTAAACCGTTTTAATTGATGAAAGAGTGTGCTCGCTGTCTTAAAACGTGACTTTTTGAAAAGATGATTGAAAAAAGAGGGAATCGATGAGGGACGGTAATAGACAAATTGACACGATTTTCACCAGAGGTATGAATCGGCTCTGAACCGTTTAAACTGCGGTAATGTTAATAAGCGATTTAAAAGCAATAAATGCAGTTCTTCTATTCTACGATTATTAATTATTAACTGGATCCGTGAAACTATTAGTTGAACATATTAAACTCATTATATGTTTTCTCTTTTTTTAATTTTAGCCAACTGACCTCGCAAGCGGCTAGTTTTCATTATAAAATTCAGAATTTACAGTTAAACTTTTCTAAGGCTATCCATCTTAAAGATGAACCCCTTTCGATGTAGTGTTGACCTCTGATTTTATTTATGTTCGAAGTTACTTTTAGACGTGGTCCCGAGGAGAAAATATTTTTAGCCCAGAAGGGCTATTAATTTCGTTTTGACAATTTTACGTCGAAAACTTTAAAAAGTCTGAATCACTTTTCAAATTGTTGCCACCAAATATTACCGGCCTGCATTATATTTAATGACATTAAATAATGAAGAATCTGCATAAATGTATGTATGTTTCTCGCATTGGGATGAAACAACGGTACATACAGCCATCCAATTTTGTATAACGTACGTCTCCACCCTAATATGGGCATCTGAAAGCCCAAACTTGAAATCTGGAATTTGTTTTATTATCTATTTCATATTTTGTAGAGCATTAATGAGTTTTTGATTAAGAAACTCAACGATTTCAAAGCGAGCAGTGGCAGCACTGTACCAGGGAAAAAAAAAAAAAAAGTAAACATTTGTATCTCCAGCACGCGAGACTGTGTATCAGAAATTCTAAATATATACTTTTTTAAAATTATTTTGCGATATTTCCGTTGAATTAAATTTTATGGTTTAATCGCAAAAATCATCATATTTAATAAATAAAGGTAACACACAAAACGTTCAAAAAACGCCCTTGAGTGTAATATAAAATCTGAAAGCTTTCAGATTTTTTTAAAATTATTAATAAAAATTCTTATTATAGTTTTAGAAATCTAAAAGCATCAGCTAGTGCACGCAGTTTCTAATACATCTTTCAAAGTAGGACAATAAAATTCTTTGCTGAAATAATATTCACACTAAAGCTGTCGGTATGCTGTAGTTGATCAGAAAATCCAGTTCTAATCAGATGGTAGAATAACCATGTTTGTCTAACAACACTGTGTAAGTTCACTTCGCTAAAACTAGTCTCATTGTCATTTGCGTGTATGTTTCTCTAAAATCACTGACGATAAAACTGTTAAAAGATTTCGCAAAGAAGGCGACCCTTATCCAAAAGTTTTCTCTTGATATCTACTACACTTCCTACGATGATAAAAACTTGACTGTTTATAGGCTAGTTTTGACCGGAAGGTCTACCGATAACACTTATCAGTTTATTAACACTTTCGTTGCCCTTTAGCGCTCAGCAATGTTCATCCGGAATACGAATAAATATTAGTCCCTGCTTTAACTTGCTTTTATTCGACGTAGCACTATAAATTAGTCTCAGGTTTACTTATTTCTCTTCGTTTTATGATTGATTTTATACAATCAATATATGACGCAATATCTAGTTGCATGTTTTTGAGAGGAATTTCTCGCTTTATATCCACTTATCTTGTTAGCATCCACGATTTTTCTGCTTCCTGTTCTGAACTCAAGCGTTTAGGAAGCTAGTACTAAAATGAAGCTATACAGAAATGTTTCCGCTTTTCAGGCTATCTTTAATTACATTTATTCTTCAGTTCCGTCGCATTCTGTTGTTTCTGTCTGCAATCGTAAAAGAGAAATTATGGAACCGAAAATTAAAAGCTTTTTTTTATTAGTAAAATTAACGATGCCCTGAGTTGGTTATTTAATTAAACCATCTGCGTAAGTTTTTGGTAACCACTGCTTAAAACGAAGTAATAATTTGGATTATTTCACGTGAAAGTTATTGAATAATTCTTATACATAAACTTTTATCCGGCGTTTATTTTCGAAACCATGGGACATAGATACGTACTTCCAGTTGCAAAAATGTTTTAAATGATGCAAAATTTCATGTTTTGATATTTTTTTAATTTAAAAAGGAATCAATGTTGCACAAATTACGAAATTTAAAATTTTACGTCTTCCACCGGTGCCTGTACTCAAATTTAGGGAAATGTTACGCCCATTATAATAAGCATAATATGAAAAGTGTGATTCCCTTGCGACTGAAACTGGCCGAGATATTTAGTTTTAAAATTAGAGATCATATTCAGCGTACGTACACAAACTGAAGAGCAAAGTGTTTGCATTTGTTCATAACTAAAAATAAAATGTCAATTTAGAAAAAGATTTCTAACGTTAAGAGACTGAGTGACGAAAATTACTGTGCAGATAAAAAGTGAAAAGCATAAAATAAAGATAATTCAAAAATAAATTAAAGCATAAATATAATCAGCATATATATTGTCTCAAAGGGACATTTTGCCCAGAAGGGCTATTAATTTTGTTTTGGAATTTTCGTCGTCCACTATAAAAAGGCGTCACACTTTTCACATTGTTGCCACCAAATATTAGAGCCCAGCATTACATTTAAAGAAATTCAATAATGAAGAATCTGCATGAATGTTTGTATGTTTCTAGCATTATAAAAACACAACGGTACCTAGACATATCGAATTTTGAATAACGTAGTCCTCCACTCGAATATAAGCAACCGGAAGCCCAAATTTGGAGTTTGTTTTATTATGTATTTAATATTTTGTAACACTTCAACGAATTTTCGATTAACAAACTCAACGATTTCAAAACGGCAATGGCAACACTTTACGGGGGGGGGGGGACATTTTTATGTCTAGCTTGCAAGACTGTATATTCTAAAGCTTTGCTCATTTTAAAATTATTTTGTGACATTTCTGTTGAACTGAATTTTATGGTTTAAGAGCGAAGAACATGATATTTAATAAATAAAAATAACACACGAAACGTTAAAAAAACGCCCCCTTGGCGTAATGTAAAATCTCAGAGCATTCGTCTCCCCAGACAAACAATTTTATTCATGGAAATCTGGAGCCCACCAGCGGCCGAGCGGTAAAGACGCTGAATACTGGTAGTTCGGTCCGAGGTTCGAATCCCGCGAACGGGCTGGCTGCATGGGCGTTTTCGTGGTTTTTCCCATGTGTAACGTGTATACGAGCCAGTTTCCCTTAGGAAGTACTCCACGAAGGCATCCCTCCCTTTATCAGATAACCCTCGTGTGCTTTGTCATAACTCGATAATCCAATCATGGAAATCTGACTGAATTATCATTCTAGAACCATTCGCAGTTTATTGCGAACTCATAACATTCTTTGCACAAATTTAAAAGCATTTCCAATTTAAGAAATGTTTTGTATAATTTTTAGATTAAGATTCTGAAGTAATAAAACTGCACGATAATACTAATAACGTATTTCTAACATTTCAAAACTTAAAAAAAATTTGTGGGAAATTTTTTTCGGCATACCAATTGTAACAAAACAATATTATACACTCGTAAATCACGAAAGAATTTTACTGAATAGCAGTTAAGGAAAAAAAAATCAACCTCAAATAATTCTAATGCATTTATTAATTGACCCTTTAAGGCAAGTTCAAGATGACATCAAAAAATGCAAATTTTGCGGTTAAATAGCTCTTTCAGTTTTTGTCGCACGTGCGTCAAGGTTTTCTTGTCTTATTTTTTATGATGAGTATAGCAGTTTTATAAACATAAGTATAGAAAACGGAAATGGTATATAACGTTATATTTTGACAATTTTTACAAAATTAATTTATTTAAATCGCAAAACTGGAATATTTGCGCTATTTAAAACATTTTTGTAACTGCTTGCGAGAAATACTTGCGAAAATAAAGACGGAGTAAGAAATTTTGTGAACAAATTGCTATAGCACCATACAACATTTCTTGAAAATTAGACTTCCGAAAGAAATGTACCTAACAATGGCGAAGAGATAAGAGCGGACTCATATCCTGGTGAACTGATTGGCTGTATATGCATTTTTATGGTTTTTCTTATGCTCAACATAAAAACGAATCAAATTAGAATAAATAAAAAAGCAAACCGAAAGATTAAAATAAAATAAAATAAAATCTAAAAGCTTTCAGATTTAATATTACTCCCAAACGGGCATTATTTTCATTTACAGACACATCTATGTTTTCGAGAACGTTTGGGCTAACGCTACATTGTGCTAAAAATATTTAAAAACAGCGAATCTATAAATTTCCGATAGACAGCCCCGCTCGCTGAAGACAGAATTTTTTTATTCCCTAAAGTATTGCCACTGCTCGCTTTGAAATTGTTGAGGTTTTTAAATCAAAAATTCGTTTTAAAGTTTTATAAAATATGAAATAGACAATAAATTCGGGCTTCCAGGTGCTCATGTTCGAGTGGAGGACTATGTTATTTAAAATCTGATGACTCTAGGTACCGTTGTTTTTTCACAATGCGAAAAAAACATTCCTCTTTACATTCATGCATATTTTTCATTATTTAGTTTCTTTAAATATAACAGACGGTGATAATATTTGGTAGCAACAATTTGAATAGTGGCACATCGCGTTTAAATTATTCAAAGCAAAATGCGGTTTCGAGAATAATAGGTATTCTGGGTTAACGCCCCTTTGAGCTAAAATTATGAAAGATTCCGATTTTACGGTCGACAAAAGGGTTTGTTAAGAATTTTTATGCTCTCGCTTGAGGCGGAGTCTACCCGTCTGCTGTTGCACTCTCACTGCTTTTTGTCTTTTTAGCCTTATTATTAAGCGCAATTATTTTGGCATTTATGCCATATACAGTTCAATTGCAAAAATTACAAACATTTTGAAAACACCGTAGAAACATATGCTTAGAATTCCCGCTGCAATGATAAGTATTGGCACAACAACAGACACACGCACACACACATACATATGCAGGCAAAAAAAAAAAAAAAAAAAAAGTTAAATCCTCGCACACATTTTTGTGATTTTTTTCAGTCTTCTCTCAATTCATATCCTCAATATTCAGATTTATTGCGCTTACGCCGCATAAAATTCAATTTAACAGCAAAGTTACAAAATATTTAAAGCAGCATATCTTTAGAATTTCCGATATTGAATCTGGCACGCTGGAGATAAAAATGTTTTATTCCATTCCGTACAATGTTGCCACTGCTCGCGTTGAAATCATTGAGTTTGTTATACAAAATAATAAAACGCATAATAAAAAAAAATTGGAAATTCAAAATTCGGGCTTTCATTTGTGCATGTTCGGGTAGAGAACGAAGTTATTCAAAATTTGATGGCTCTAGCAACCGTCGTTTTTTTAACATTGTGAGAAACATACATACATATACATTCATGCAGATTCTTCATTATTTAATTTCTTATCCCGTTCCGAGACTTAATAGCCCATTTGGCTTAAAATCTTCCATGACGGCATCTTTCCTCTTAAACGGATAACCTTTGACATTTTGGCTTATTCCGCTAAATTAAACCAAACTCACAGAAATTTTTAAACAAATAGAAATGAATTTTACGAGCATTTGTAGCATATTTTAGATTTATTTCTCAAATATACGTTCTTAAAATCGATAGAAGTTTTTAAAAGTGATTTATGAGTATACTTTATAATCTTGGCACAATACCAGCCAAAATGCATCTTTTTTTTTCTTTTTTCTTTATATATATATATATATATATTTGTTCTTTTCGAGAGGTCAGATGTCTCGTCGTGATAATTGGTTTTCAGGTGATCGACCCAAACCGAACTGTTCCTAATTACACCTCTTCTGGTTTTATTTTGTTCTTCTTAAAAGTTTCTGAAAGCTGGGGGTCCCGGATGGTGCAATTAGTGCTATTAATCCAAAGCCGTCCGATTGGACAGGTGCCGGCTCAGAAATCAATTTAACTCCTAAGCCTAAAAGATAGTCGCTCCGTCTCTTCCTTTGAGCGAATTTCTTTCATCCTTTTCGTCACGAGAGAACGAGAAGTTCTGTCGTGATGAAGGGTCTACCGAACTCTACCAGTAGAGTTTTACGCAGAGGCGGTTTGGTAAGTTTCAGGGGGATGTTCGGACTTGGCAACTACTTTGGTGACTTTTTAAAATAGTTGGATGCATTTTGTTCCGGAATCGCCAACGAACTTTCAGAGCTGAGCTGGTTTGGAAATCATTTACGAGAAGGAATAAATTAGCACTGCTACAGTTCTGGTGGTAGATAGAGTAACACAGGAAATTTCCAACCTTATGCCCGGAGGCACCCTTACGTCCGCCGACGGTGCACACATCAGATTTTTCTTATACGGGATATTAAATTATACGCATTTTTTCCCGCATTTAACAAACTTATTTTCTTGAATTTCATTAGAGATATATTTCTCATTCAATTAATTCTCACTTCGCGGCAAGACAAAAATATATAAAAACACAAAACATCATTAAAAATTGAAAGATATAGAAAAACATAAAACACCAAATACAGTTAAAACAATTAAAAAATATTAAATCGTTTGTTATAGTTATGGCTTGAAAAAGCACAAAGACTGGCTGTCTAAAGGAAAGAAAGCTTCGTCGATCATATATTGAGTAAAACTAATTCCTATTCATGTTACACACGGAAGAAACATCCATGCAGCTACTTTCTTCACAGGAATTCAGATTTAAGTCGTACTATTAAATTCCAGATGCACTCGGCGTCCGGGAAGCTAAAGTACTGTATTTAATGGAATACTTATAAGACTATGGCTATTCATATATTCAAAATATGCATAAAAAATCTGAAAGGTCTCAGATTTTAAATTACGTACAAAGCGGCGTTGCTTTAACGTTTTTTATGTTACGTTTATATATTAAATATCATATTCTACGTACTCAAACTATTAAATTCAGTTCAACAGCAATATCGCAAATTAATTCTAAAATGAGTACATCTTTAGAATTTCCGATACAGAGTCTGGCGCGCTGGAGATAAATTTTGTTTTCGTTTTTTGTTTTTTGTGCAGTGTTGCCATTGCTCGCTAGGAAATCGCTTAGTTTTTTTAATCAAAAATTCGTTGAAGAGTTACAAAATCTGAAAACGATTATAAAACAAATTTCAAATTCAAATGAAAGCTTCCACATGCCCATATTCTATGGAAGATTACGTTATTCAAATTCTGATGGCTCTAGGCACCTTGTTTTATCACAATGCGAGAAACATACATACATTTATGCAGATTCCTCATTATTTAATTTCTTTAAATATAAGACAGGGCGATACTATATGGTGGCAACGATTTGAAAACTGATACAGCCTTTTAAAGTTTTCGACGCAAAATGCCAAAACGAAATTAATAGTCCTTCACAGCAAATTACCCCTTTAGACTTAAAAAAAAAAAAAAAAAAAAAAAAAAAAAAACAACTTAACAATTAAAATTATAGTTTCTACGCAAAAACAAGCAATTCGGCCAGCATGCAAGAAGAGAAATTTTCGGTGCACAAAACTAGAAGTTTCCTTTTGGCCCCACTCGGCAAAAAGACACTGAAGGTGCAGAAAGACTTAATTCACTATTCTGCTAAGTTTCAAATGTTAACAAATATGGCTGCTGTGATAAAAATCTTAAGCTTAGCCGCACTTAACAACTTTTGAACTATTGATAATTCTAGAACTATTGCATGCAGATTAACTAAAGGCATAAAAACCTTAACCGGAAAATAAGAACAAAGTAATTCAATCCTTTTTAAAGCAAAAAATGCACAATTTACCGACATATAAGAATAAAAAATTAAACTGAGTTCACTGAGCTGAGTAGCAGAGTGAGTACTGATTGCAACCAAAAAGGAAGATGCACACTGCATGTTGTAGCAGTGCTATCTACAAAATTTCAACGCTCTGAGGCTGCTCGTTTTTGAGTTATGCGAGATGCATACATGCATAACGTACCACGAAAGAATCTCTTCTGAATCCATTTGAAATTAATTTTATAATTCGTTTGGTGAAAAAGGGTCCTTTATTTTGTCCTTACGTACAGATGTCACGCAAAAACATCATTAAATTGCATTCGATAGTGGTCAAAATGGATATTTTATTTGAAATATGATATCCGGAATTTTTTGTGATTACACTTCCTTTACTTCGTTTAAGGAAGTAATTATTTAAGTTTCCAATAAAATATTATACAAAACTTTTTTCATAGTTAGCACTTTGTTAGAGAAATATAAATGTATTCGTTTACATCAATCAAGAGCATCTTGCAACACAAAATCGCCTTCTGGTGCCACTGAATCACTGTTTTCAATAACGAATATCAGAAAATCTAAGTACAGATATCGACTTACATATGAAAATCTTGATGATTGCTTCCGAGAACGAATATTTTCATAATCTCCTGACGAAGCCATGGCCAATGAAATGTAATGCCAAATATCGCAAAGATTTAAAAAACGATATTTTTTATAAAGAATTTTGGTACCAATGAATTGCAAACTGAATTATTTATAAATTTTATTTATATTATTTAGTACTTATTTAGTTTAGTACATAAGAATACAATCAATAATTTTTATATCCTAAAATTATACTTTTGGATTTTTTTGGGGGTATATTTTGCCCACCTATAAATTTTCATTGAAAAAACAAATGTGTCCGCCTTCGGTATTCTACAATGGGCTATAAGATACACAAAGGCTGAGGATTCCTGGAGTAGCATATCACGTGCGGTTTTGTACGGAAACTTATTATCCTCCGCCAGCAGTTCCAACATAAAGTTACGGACTACACTGATACTTAACCGTATGTAATTTGAATAAATAACGCATTTGGTCTCTTTTATTGAAAATACTTACCATAACATGAAGTCAGTAGTGTACTTTATCTTATTTTAGTCTTAGTTATTGTCTGTGTCTTATGTTAGTATATTAATTGCGTTTGCTTAAAGAAATAAGCTAAAAGAATTAAACGACATGCACGATATTTTATTTTTATTTGATATTATAGATTACTACACAATAATTATTGCAGTAATTTAACCAGAAGAAAGTATAAAAGCACGAATAAAATCCTTCGTAACTCTTATTTAATATACTAATGCATATTAATGTAAGATTGATTAATTAATTGATTATGATAAAGCATTGGAAAACTATCTGGAAAAGTGAAAGGATGTCTTCGTGAAAAACGTTCCAAGGGAAACTAGTTCGTATTGCTTACAAATGGAGAAACAGCGAACACTACATGCAGCCAGCCCATTTTGGCAAGATCTGAACTCAGGTTGAACTAACAGTATTCAGCAATCTTATACGTTCGTCCTCTGGTGGTCGTTCCAGAACCAATCGATATCACGTGTACACAGAACTAAAATAAAAGGTTACAGTCTATCTCGCTGGTATATGCAGATTTGACATTAAGAGAAACTGCTATAAAAACGGATGACAGCGCACCATTGCCTGGATCCAGTGACCGAACTGGATAAGACCATTAAATTCTACTGGCTGGACCTAGGTTCAAACTCTCGTCGAATAATCTGGCTGCATGGTTACTTTCATGGCTTTCTTAATGTTATGTGAATATGAGCTAGTTTCCTTAAGAAAGGGCCAAACAGTGGCTGAAACAAACAAACAAACAAGCAGCTGTATACTATCAGTTTCATTTGGATTAACAGCTTGATGGAAGTGTTAAGGGTGTGGCTGTTTTATCTATAGCGTGAATAACAGCCAGTTTCTCTCCTAAAATCCTTCACAAGGATCCCTTTCTTGAGATACAGAATACTTAGGCTTGTCTAAGTCAACTAACGTAATCTAACCCTGTAAAAGTCCTCCACGACGCCTTCATTTCGCATCAGCAGAGAGTCTTAATGGATTTTGCCATGATCAGATAGTCCAATCAATCTACCAGTGGCCATTGGGCCACTATTCGGCCACTATACCTCTATTCAGAGGAAATAGTTGAACACGCATTAACCCTTTGCGGCACAGTGTGTCCGGTCTGGACACACCTAAAAATTTCCTTCTGTACGCACAGAAAAATTGAATAAAAAAGGATTTATAGGTTACTCTGAACCTTCTTTATTTATAGTAGATGATAGCTCAATACAAACCAGTCCATATATTTTAGCCATGTTAAGTTTTTTAAGACCCTTATATTTCAAGGAAATCTTCCAGATTTTTTTTAGGGTATTAAAGGAAGTGTTTGAAAAGAAAGTTCTATGTTTTTTTATTGGCTGTATGCTAATCTCCTTATTCTATATTAGTTTTAAATTTTTACTTATTTTTACTCTGTTATTGTGCATACACAGAGTTGTTCGTTGATGTATATGAGAATGAAACAATTATCCTGAGCAAGTTCTTTAAAAAATATCATTTCGTTTGGCAGATAGTCTTCTTCGATTGTACATGCAAAAAGTACACAAATAAATAAAAAAGAGTAGAAATTTGAAGAAATAAAGGTAAGTTAATTTACCTTACGATTAGTCAATAAAGATTGTATTTGTAAACTTATGTCAAAAGAAGAGCTGCAGGTTAAGCTACTTGTTATTTCAGGCTATGCAAGAATATTGTTTTCGGAGGTTGGTATTCGTAAATTAGCTTTCTAAATAAACGAAAATCATTCACATATGCACGGTATTAGGCGACAAATAAAAATATAGAAATATCATTTATATATTATGCTTTCATGAAAAACCCTTAACTTCCAATGCAAAATGTCCTGTACGAAATACTGCTGAAATTAGTGAACCATTTAAGAGTTGCCAACAAAACAATTTGGCAGTAACATATTTATTTATTGCTTGCCTATGCCATTTAGAACGCCAACATAATTTGCAGAAATGAATTCTTTGTTAATATGGAATTTCTAACACCAAACAGTTAAACATCATGGAGACTTTATTACGTTCCTCAAGAATCCAAGTATACTCTATGAAAACAATTAACACGCTAAGCGGCAAAACTGTTTTTGTTTCCTTTCCGTTTAGCTCGTGGGTAAGCAGCGGCTGAGCGGTAAAATAGCTAAAGACTGGTAATTTAGCCCGAGGTTCGAATCCTGCGAACTGGCTGCACGGGCGGCTTCGTGGTTTTCCGCATGTGTAACGTGTATACGAACCAGTTTCCCTTAGGAAGTCCTACACGAAGCTATCCCTCCCCTTAAGCAGATAACCCTCGAAGCTATCTGCCTAAAGGGATGAAATCTGTGTAGAACTTGCTAGGAAGTAGATCTGATAGAAGAATCTAATTTAGTAATTTTTAATTTAGTAATTTTTTAAGTCTCCAGTCTTCGTTCAGGTAGCGTCAGTAGCGTTACTGACGCTACCTGAACGAAAAGTATATTATCAGTCACCGGAGAGTGACGGGGTCCGAATGTAAAGTGTAATGTCAATAACCAGTGACTGGCATTTAAAATGTTGAAAAGTCTATAAAACAGAGAACGATCATTTCTTTTATCGTAATGAATTAATTAATTAACCACCTAATAAATAAAATAATAAAAATTTAATAAATCTGTTTTTCGTTAAACATATTTTAAATTTTGCTTTACTTAAAATTTAGATGGTGTTTATACGTCCTTCCAGTTTGCCTTCGTGGCGTAACGGTAGCACACTCGGACGTATTCGACAGGTCCAGGTTCGAATCCCGGCGTGGACATTGCTCATTTTTTCATGTCGTCTGCTTCGAAAAAACCTTAAAACTCTTCAGCGACCTCCGAACTAAAAGGTGGTGATCAATAATTCGTCACCACCAGAATTTGGCGTTTGGGTCCTCTAATCCTTATCGCGCTTTAAAAGGAGGAGTATGTAAGGTTACAAATGAGAGGAATACGACCCGATCCACCTGGTATAAAAATAGACCTTATGATCTTGTTTGGGTTGCCTCTAAGGAATATGTACAGTATTTTCTCCGTCCTTGCAGCATGCCTTCGTGGTGTAACGGTAGCTCACTCGGCGCGTACTCGAGAGGTCCAGGTTCTAGTCCCGGCAAGGGCATTGCTCATTTTTAATGTACTGATGCTTCAAAATAATCTAATGACTCTACAGGTCTTCTAATATTAATTAATGTTATCATCGTCATTATTTATTAATACTAACAATTAACTAGTATTATTATTATTTCCGCTTCCGGTATGATGGTTAACGGAGTCAGATGTCATATTACTGAACCCGAGTTCAAATCCCGGAGAAGTATGAACTCGTTGGCTATACATAATACACTCTTAGAAAAAAAAAAAAAAAAAAAAAAAAAAAAAAAAAACGACGCACCACGACGCACCGAGAAGGTATAAAGCAAATTGGACACAAATTGATATGCATACAGGTTTCGACGGAAAATGACACATTTTACATTTTGGCTGCCAATGAATGAACGGTTGTCGCTACAGCGCATCTGATCTGCGCAGCTGGCAGGATATTGAAGAGGAAAAATTACGATTCCAGGTCATAAATTCTTCACGAATTTCATTCCGTGTACTCTGGTAGACAGTAACTATGCTTCATATACATGTGCTCGAACGATATGCGCAGATGTCAGAATTTGAGAGAGGTCGTGTAGTGGGCTAAAGAAGCCGGTTGGTCTTATCGGCGAATAGCTCGACATTTGAGCAGGAGCGATGCCACTATTAGACGATGTTGGCAGGAATGGGTGAACAGCGTCAAGGATGAAGCGGTAGGCCTAGAGAAACGACAGAACGTGAAAACCGAGCAATCGTCAAAGCGGCATTCACAGCCCCAGATGCATAATTATCATCGATTGTAAGTGCAACTATTGCTTCAGTGACCGCAAAAACCATTCGCATACTATATTTGCTGTGTTAAAACACTTTGTGCAAATTTTATGGTGTTCTTTTTTTTTTTTTTTTTTTTTTTTTTTTTTTTTTTTTTTTGCAATTGATGTGTACATTTTTGTACCACAAGCAGTGTTTGGTACTTCTGATTCCTTTATATATAGGACTGACTTGCTATTTGATGCCCTTGGCGAGATATTTTTCAACACCTCCTCCCTAAAAATAAAAGATAAGGAGATAGTGTGAGAACTTTTGACAAAAAATATGTTAATACATAAAGTATTATACTTAAAATAAAATTGTAACTTTTTCTCAAATCTCTGTGATCGGTTTGTTTTACAAAACGGTAGAAATTTTTTAGACAAATTTACATAAGTAAATATATTTAATTTGTTTTTGTAATTAGAGAATAAAATACACTTATCTGTTAAATGAATAACTTACTTTATGAATAACTTAATAATGAATTTCTTTAAACGCAGTTTAAAAGAAAAGAATAACAGTAATAAAAAATAGAATAAAGAGAAAATTTGAAAGTATTCAGATTTTTTAGGTCGCACCAGAAGGTTGATTAAAGATTTTTATGCTCTCTAAGCATCGCATGTTACCAATTTGCACTTGGACTCACTCTTACCACTCTATTTTTTTCTCTTTTTAACTTTAAGCATCCCTTTCTTCTCACTTTCGCTACATAAAACTCAAGAGAAATATCACAAAACATTTAAGAACGGCATAGCTTTAGAATTCCCGACAGAGAGTTAAGCATTGCCATGTATTATATTGTTTTTTCACATTCGCTTAATTATTTCTAAATGCATTTTTATTTAAATCAGTAAGATTAAAAAAAAAAAAAAAAGAGGAAAACAAGGGGGAAAAAAAAAAGAAAGAAAGAAAAAGGGGGGAAAAACAAATCTTTTTAAGAAATGCGTGTATTGCTTTTCAGTTTTTTTGTTACCGATTAGCGATTTCGTTACTCAGTCACAAAAAGATTAAATTTGAAAGTTAAATATCTTACGCTTCACCCAAAGGCAACAAGGCAACACGCAGGTGCGTGGAGATAATAATAAGTATTCTATTTGTTACAATGGCACCACATTGTTTCCAAGTAGCCGAATTTGTGGATTAAAATTGAAAGATAAGTATCTTACATTTTGCCGATGGGTAAAATGTTTTATTTCAAACAGTGTTGCCACTTCGTGCTTTCAAACCCTAGAGTTCGGTGAAATAAATAAAAAACAAATTCGAAATTCAAAATTCCGGGTTCGAGGTGCCCATGTTAATATGAGTAACTAAAAATGTATTAAAAGTGTAGTGGTTCTAGGTGTTGTCGTTTTTCCTTAAAGTGAGGAATATACATACATACGTATAGATTCTTCATTATTTAATTTTTTTAAAAGAATTTTTCCTTAAAGTGAGGAATATACATACATACGTATAGATTCTTCATTATTTAATTTTTTTTAAAAGAATAATACATCGTGATAACATTTGGTGGCAACAATCTGAAAAGTGATTCTGTCACAAAAAAGGTATGCTCACAAACTGAGTTTCGAGACTAATTGGTGCTTAAAAAAAGTAATACAAACAATTTAAAATCAATTTAAATTAATGATGAGATACATTCCGATGATCATGAGATAGCGATGTAAACGAACAAGGTAGATTACCTCAATAATCACGTGATTTAAATATCGCTAATGTAAACAAACAAGATCATTCTGCCTTTTCTTTTCTAGCGGAATGTATCTCATTAAAGATTTATTTTCCGTATCCCATTGTATGTAAAATCTCTCATTTAAAAAAGATAATCCCTGCTTTCTGTTGTCTGTAACATTCTTTTCTAATGAAAAGTTGTTATATAGTTTAGTCAACAACCACAGCTAATTTACACTTTCTTAATGAGGTTCAATATCGTATTATACTTCCAGCGGGAAAACTCGATTTCGCCATCAGCTTATTTCGATAAACTGGGTTTCCAACGTGGATACAAACCAATCTGCTTTAGAAAGTCCTTCACGAAGGCAAATCTCCTGTTAGGTAGATATTGCTGATATTGATTGTTACGCCATTGTTTGACTTCTGAATTAGTATTTATTCGGCGTGTTATTGTGTCTTAATAATACAAGAAATATATTTCTTCAATTAGTTATTTAAATAAATGAAGAACGAAATAGAATGCCACATTTCTGAAACCTTTTATTTACAATACTGAAAATACAATGCATGTATATATTTTTGAGGCGGTGTGTATACAAATTCTGTAAAATCTTGTATTGAATACTATCAACATCTATAAAATTTATTCGTAAAGGCGGATCGAGCTTTCAGTACCCAAAGGCCCTTAAGTACTCGGGCACGGGCAGGATAAATAAATAATAATAATAATAAAAAATGAAAGCTTTCATATTTTATATTATGTCCAAAGAGGCGTTTTTTTTAACGTTCTTTATGGTACCATTATTTAGTAAATATCATGTTTTCCGTGCTCAAACCATAAAATTCAATTCAACAGCGAAATATCGGAAAATAATTTTAAAATGAGTATATCTTTAGAATTTCCGATACACAGTCTCGCGCGCTAGAGATAAAAAACTTTTTTTTCCCGTACAGTCTTGCCATTGCTCGCTTTGAAATCTTTGAGATTGTTAATCAAAAATTATTACAAAATATGAAATCGATAATAAAACAAATTCCAAATTAGGGCTTCCAGATGCCCATATTCGTAGGATGATTACATGATTCAAAATTTGATGGCTCTCGGTACCGTTGTTTTATCACAATGCGAGAAACATACATACATTTATGCAGATTCTTCATTATTTAATTTCTTTATATATAACACAGGGCGATATTATTTGGTAGCAACAATTTGAAAAGTGAACCGACACAAGTTTTTGTTGCAAAATGCCAAAACGAAATTAATATCCCTTCTTAGCTAACGCCCTTTGAGGTTATAAATAAATTAATAAAAATTTAAAACATACATTTAGCGTAATTTTTATAAAGTAACAGTTTTTCTCTATGAGTAATACAAATCTAAAGATTAATACAAATCTAAATCTATGAGTAATACAAATCTAAATCTAAAGAATAAAATGCATATAATTCAAAAGAGAAATATTTCAGGGATTTTCTTTCCGAAATTAAATTGCGTTGGCTTAAACTTCACATCTAAAAGGTTCATAAATTATCAACTTAATGGCGCCAGGAATTGTTGCTGCGATTCTTCATTATTTAATTTCTTTATATATAACACAGAGCGATAATATTTGGTGGCAGGAATTTAAAAAGGGATTCGCCGTTTATAACGAATCGACGCAAAATGCCAAAACAAAATTTATAGCCCTTCTGGGCAAACGCCCTTTGGGCTAAAAAAAAAAAAAAAAAAAAAAAAAAAAAAAAAAAAGGTCAGTTAATGAATAAGCAACGAAAGGAACATTAAGTGAAACTTTAGATTATCCAAACTTTAACCTTCCATGCATTAAATTTTATGAACTTCTTCCTAAGAAAGGTTTAGAGTATACCACGACAAATTTCACCGTTATGACCTAGCAATTATTTTTGGCAAAGAATTATATTTTTTCCCATGGCTGCGCTTTTCTCTTCTAACATGAAATAAATGTAATTTAGAGCAGCAAAATCGACAAATATGAAACGTCGCCAAGGGCTAATAAGAATGCCCCAAGCAAATTGTCAGCGGAAGTGGGCTTACTTTTTGTGGTGGTTTCCAAGATTTAATGATTTTGTTTGCATTCTTGCCAAATTCGTGACACGATCTACACGTGTCTGTTGAAGCAGTTCACTGTAATTGCGTGTTGTTGGCGCACTACAAACTGCTGCACTCACACGTTCCAGACGCATTAAGAAAATCATTCTCGGAAAATGTTTTGTACAAAGCAAACGGTTGTTGTAAAATTCAGAAGGTATCGTCTATTCATACAGCAAAATATTGACAAGAAATCTGTAAATTTAAACTGGAGGTTATATTTTTCTGCAAATGGGAATACCCGAAGCTTACTTATCCTCCTTTAAAAAATCTGATGGGAACACAACATGACTTCCTTATATGGCTGTTAAATTATACACATTTTTTGCTGCATTTCGCTTAAACTTATTTCTTTTGACAGTGAGATGAGACCCTCCAATTCATGAATAAAGTGGACACTCACACAATTGCTAAAATATTATTTTTCACGTACGTATGTACAGACGTCATGAAGAAATCTCTTGTGAATCTATTTTAATCCATTTTGCAATTCGTTTTGGAAAAAAGAGTCCTTTATTTTGTCCGTACATACTAACGTACTATAAGTTGTGTATGTTGTGTATAAAATGCATTTCATTTGATATCAATTATTCGACAACCCTAACTTGCTTTGACGTAAATAAAAGTAATTAATTGATAATAATTATACACATTACGGAAAAGGGCGGTTGATTTAGTCAGAGTGATTTATATTACTAAGAAGTGCATTTATTGTTTTTAAATCTCTTATTTTGGTAATACTAATTCAACGTCTTGAATGCGATCACTCTGAAAATCTCTTACGCATGTGTCTGCAGAGAAAATAAATTTAAAGTATTATAATATTACTTTTCCTGCAATGGCAACACTTGTCAAGGCGCATGAATGATAAATATTTCTATGCATGATAGTGTCTATAAATTTTGTTGTGTTTTGTCAGAATGCGACATGAGATTTTTAGTTAGCAAGTAAAAACGTGCTAACTAAAAACAATACACTGCCTTCCAGATATTAAAAATCAACTTTAAAAAAAATATGAAAGCTTCAGATATTAAATTACTCCCGAAGTTATTATATTATTATTATTACATTATATTTCAGATATTATACTACGAAATTATGATATTTTTAACGTTTTGTAAGTTACCTATATTTATTAAATATCACGCACTCCGTACTTGGAAGATGTACGCGATGTTAATGTTAACGCTTTGAAATAGTTGAATTTGTCATTCAAAAATTCGTTAAATCTTAGAAAATATGAATAGATAGTAAAACAAATTCCAAATTTGGGTTTCCAGATGCCCATATTCGGGTGGAGGACTACGTTATTCAAAATTGGATGTCTCTAGGGACCGTTGTTTTTTTCACAGTGCGAGAAACATACATACATTCATGTGGATTGTTAGTCATTTAATATCTTTAAATATAATGTAGGGCTCTAATGTTTTGTGGCAACAATTTGGAAAGTGGTTCAGACTTTTATAGTGAACCAACGCAAAATGCCAAAACGAAATTTTAGCCCTTCTGGGCCATTTGCCCGTTTGGGCTAAAAATTGAAACAAAAAATTGAAATACATTTTTAAAATATTTTTTTATCCTATCATTGCATTAAAAATTACGGATTTAGATCATTACTATCGTACTCATTAGCAAAATTGGTATCTGATGCAAAAGTCTTGCTTAGATCTAAAGTTTTTTCAGATTTTACACAAAATGTTATTTTAAAGTTTTGTGTGTTACCTTTATTTATTAAATATGATGTTCTTCGCACTTAAACCATAAAAATCGATTCAACAGCAATATCGAAAAGTAATTTTAAAAT